>NC_056606.1:22578393-22720893 GCF_018340385.1 Cyprinus carpio | reverse complement strand
CATTTTACATAAATTAAATCAATATTATTGTGGTTGTTGGTATTAACAAATTATTAAATTAAACTTTATTTGTATTTTTATTTAAATAAAAACATTAATTTTAACAATATATAAATAATTATACTAATAATAAAATACACAGTATTATTTTAAATTTCAAATATATAGTAACATAAAATAAATTATTATATTGAAATTTAGCATTAAAAATTGATAATAATTATATTGTAATTTATCATTTAATATTAATAAAAATATATAATTAATAATATAACATTATACATAAATCATTAATATAATTGTGGTTGTTGATATTAACAAATTATTAAATGAAACTTTATTTTTACTTTAATTTTAATTAAAACTTTTATTTTAACAATTGTAATTAACATTTACTTTAATAATAATAATAATAATAATAATAATAAATTAATAAATAAAATAATTAAAATTAATACCTGTTGTTGTTGTTGTTGTAAAAATATTAATAATTACAATAAAATGAATTAATAGTATGTCCGTCAAGGTAAACAATCAGTATGAATATTAAGCTTATTAAAACATTAGCAATTCTAATAAATGTAATATTTCATAATAATATAATATATTATATTAATTATAATGTATAAGAATGAATGAATTAATATATATTATATTAATTATACACAATATTATTTTGAATATTATTTTACTTTTTTTTTTTTTCTTTTTTTTTTTGTAAAATGCAGAGAGAAGTATAGGTATTTTAGAATCATGTTGTACTACCTTCCTGTTCTCATTCTGTTCTTTCTCTTTTTATGAGTGAAATATTATGATGACTTACTACATTTGGCGTAATGTGCATTATACATCAAAGCAAATGCAATACACTTCGGGCTGCCAGAAAATACTTTTTTTTAACACAAAATTGAATTCAAAATTTTAAATAATTGTTTCATTTTCCAGATGAAAGACATGTAACATGGCGAGATCATGTGACAGTAAAGTTTGGAGTGTTTATTGTTGCATAATGCACACTTTGGCTCAGTTCTGTAGGAGTAGTGTGCAGTATGCAGTATGCAGTGAGTGTTATTAACTAGTGTCCAGATGCATGTAGTGGTCGAATCCCCATCTGACTTCACGATTGAGCAAATCTACAGGAATGCTAAATGTTTGCTCTTGGCAGATTGCACGTTCACAGATTGCAACTTCATTTGATAATATCCCACTCTTCGCCCGCGGCTGCTGCGGTGCTTCAGGATTTACATTTCCCACTCATCCGATCGCTCAGTCCCTCTGAGATATGCAAAAGAGCCCAATACATTCACTCAAGCTCCTTTCTGTGATAATGTGTCCTGTTGGATCCATGCCCGAATGCCTTCCACCAAATGCTCAAGAAATCAGCCTGAGGGGAGGCAGAGTCTGTTCTGACTGATTCTGACTGATGTCAAACACAGATCTCGTTCAGTCACAGATTGTTTCGGTTGTGCTGTAAAAACTGGGACTGGGGAATTGTATGTTTTTTTTGTTTGTTTTTTATTTTGATAATGGTACACATTGGGAAAGCAGCTTATTTTAAATTCTTTAATTCATTGTTAAACATTATAACACCGTGTGAAATGAGCAAAAATGGTTTAGTAACTCACTGTTTCCATATTTTTTTGTTTACGCTTCATTATGCTCAAAACACAGCTTTTTAATTCTAGCTTAATAAAATATGTATTTTTTATATATATAATTTTATGAATCTTTTGTATATCTCTTCTGAGATTTGGAGAAGACAGACTTCAGATTACTAGGTTTGTTTTCTCAGGAGAAACTTCTGTGTAGTAAAATAATGACTTCAGCAAATTTGGTCTCCGTTTAATCTCATTTGTATCTAGGAGAAACAGCTAAAATATTAAAGAGATTTTACCTGGAACTTTTCATTCTTTTTTAGAAAAATAAGATTAGATGTAATTATTTTTATAATAAATATACAATTTTAATAAATATACTTTAATATAGTTTTAATGATTTTTTATAAATAACATTTTATATGAATAATATTAAATAACAAATGTATTATGGTTGTTGTTGTTATTAACGAATTAAACTATAAAATTAAAATTAAAATGGTTAAAAAATAAAACTAAAAATACTAATTATTATTATTATTAATAATCATAATGATATCAATACAAATAGTAATAAAAATACTTTTAAATATTTGCTCTTCGTTTAATCTAATTTTCTGTCTAGGAAAACAAATTAAACATTTAATTATAATATTGAAATAAATTTTACCTGTAATTGTCATTTCTTATTCAGAATAAAAATATTTAAAATATTTTTAAGTATATTTATTTATTTAATTAAACATAAAATACATTATATAATTTTCCTTTTTAACTATTATTATTTTTATTGGTCTTGTTAATATTAGAAAGTAATTACATTACTAGGATTGTTTTCTCAGGAGAAATATCTGAGAATAATCACAAATTTTTGCCCTCCATTTGATCTCGTTCATATCTGTGAGAAACAAATGAGATATTAAAGCGATTTCTTTTTTCTTTCTTTTTGAGTCCTGACAGGTTTGGCACATTTACTCAACACTCTTTTCCTGCAGTGCTCTAATAGGAAAAGGCAATCTGTGAAGGGGAAGAGTGTCATCTGCATGTTCTTAATGATTTCTGCTTTAATCTCAAGTCATCAAATGTGTGTGAGTTTGGCTTGAAGGGAAGGAAAGTGCTTCTGTTGGCAGACTGCGGCGCTGCTGCGAGTGTGAAACGCTGTTTCCACAGAAAGACGTTCAAACAGATCCAAAGGTCAGCAGTCTGTGAGAGGACGTGTTGTAAGATCTCCTCGCTGTCAGACGTGGATCTGCTTCTCCAGCTCACAGATATGTGTGTGTTGTTCCTCCGTCGCCGTGAGGAAATGATGCTCGCCCCCCCGCTATGAAGAAAGCCGCCGTGCTATTCTCAGTTCAGATCACACCCTATTTTTAAAAAAAACAACAAAAAACAACCACGCCATAAGAGAGATTATAACAAAAACACACACACAGACGTCACACAGATCTCAAAGTTGTATGTTCTTGTTTATACACAGAACCTTCTCAACATCTGTCCCGGTCATATTTCACTCCAAACCAAACAGAAACCAAAATAAACCACAAGAGGAAAGTGAGTCGAGGCAGGCTTTGAGCGTTGGCGTGACTGTTTCTCCGGGAAGTTTAAGACAGTTTAGAGGTTAACTTGATGTTTGTAGAAGTTTGATGTATTTTGAAGAGTTGTAGGCAGGTGGGAAATGTGCTGAAAATGATGTAAAAATGCAGATTATTGCAAAAGAAAAATAGAATTAAGATAATGTGTGTGTGTGTGTGTGTGTATATATATTATATATTATATATATATATATATATATAATATATATATATATATATATATATAAACAATAGAATTATAGTACAATAATAGAATATATATTAATAATGCTATATCTAGAATAATATTTATATACAGTACGTGTAGAATTATAATAATGCATTAAAGAAAATGTAGAATTTTGTACTCTGTATGTGTAATTATATATATAATAATATTTAATAGAATATAATAAAATATGCAACAATAGATTTATAGTAGAATAATAGAAATGTGTGTGCATAGTATGTATGTATGTATGTATGTATGTAGTGCATATACGTAGTAGTATATGTATATCTCATTATTTAATAATTATATAATATTATAAAAACAGTAATCTTGCAAAATGTTATTACAATATAAAATAATGGTTTCTATTTTAATATACATTAAAATATAATTTATTCCTGTGATGCAAAGCTGAATTTCCATCAGCCATGACTCCAGTATAAAGTGTCACATGACCCTTCAGAAATCATTCTAATATGCTGAATTATAATTATAATTATTTTAAATGTTGGCTACTGCCAAATATTTTTTGGAAACTGCGATACTTTTTTTCAGGATTCTTAGATGAATAAAAAGTTACAATTATATTTAAGTTATATTTTCTAACAATATAAATCTTTGCTATTACTTCTTAACAATTGAACACATCCTTGCTGAATAAAAGTTTTAATTTTTCAAAAAAAGAAAGAATATTCTAACCCCAAATGTTTGAACTGTAGTGTATATTGTTAGAAAATATTTCTATTTTAAATAAATGCTCTTCTTTTTAACTTTTTATTCATCAAAGAATCCTGAACAAAAGTCTCACAGGTTCCAACAAATATTAAGCAGCACAACAGTTCCAGCACTGATAATAAATCAGCATTAGAATGATTTCTGAAGATCATGTGACACTGAAGACTGGAGTAATTAATGGCAGAGAATATCAGGAATGTTGAATCTGTCCCCAAGTAATGGTGATGATGTTTGCACAGATCAGAATCAGAATTAGCTTCATTCGCCAGGTGTGTGCAAACACATGAGGAATTTGTTGTGTTTTTTTTTTTTTAAGGTGTTCCTGGTACATACATACATACATACACATCTGACATGAGAACAGAAAAGAAAAAAAATAGTAAGACTTAGCAATAAATAATGTGTATGAATCTGGACCAGTAGACTGATTTATGTACAGATTTGTGCAATTTTACTATATGTAGAACTGTATAAATAAAGAGATATGCGTATGTATTTACATAATACTTGAGAAAGGAAATCATTTAAGATGTAGAATGATTTACGGAAATGAATTACAGATATGATTCATATGTTAGCTGTTTAAGCTGGAGATGGCATGGGCGAAAAACTGATTTTATGTCTAGATGTTCTAGTGCACAGAGATCTGTAGCGTCTGCCTGAGGGGAGAAGTGCACACAGGTTGTGTCCGGGGTGAGAGGGGTCTGTGATGATGTTACCTGCCCGTTTCTTCACTCTGGAGTTGTACAAGTCCTGAAGACTGGGCAGGTGCACACCAATGATCCTTTCTGCTGTCCTAACAGTCCGTTGCAGTCTTCTTAAATCTGATCTGCTGGCTGACCCAAACCAGACAGTTATAGAAGAGCACAGAACCGACTCAATAACAGCTGAGTAAAACTGTGTCATCTGCGCCTGTGGCAGGTTGAACTTTTTCAGCTGACGAAGGAAGTACAACCTCTGCTGGGCCTTTTAAACAATGGAGTCAATGTGAGTGTCCCACTTCAGGTCCTGAGAGATTGTGGTTCCCAGGAACCTGAATGACTCCACTGCAGTCACAGTGCTGTTCATGATGGTGACTGGGGGGAGTGCAGGGGGGTTTCTCCTGAAGTCCACGATCATCTCCACTGTTTTGAGCGTGTTCAGCTCCAGGTTGTTGAGACTTCAACACACAACAAGCCATATAACCTCCTGTCTGTAAGCAGACTCGTCACCGTCCTGAATGAGGCCGATGACTGTAGTGCCGTCTGCAAACTTCAGGAGCTTGACAGAGCGGTCTTTAGAGGTGCAGTCATTTGTGTAGAGGGAAAAGAGCAGTGGGGAGAGAACGCAGCCCTGGGGAGCTCCAGTGCTGATGGTGCGGGTGTTGGATGTGAGTTTTCCCAGCCTCACTATCTGCTGCCTGTCTGTCAGGAACAGAGAGCTGTGTGAGTTTATTCTGAAGGGTGTCCGGGATGATGGTGTTAAAAGCGGAGCTGAAGTCCACAAACAAGATTCTTGCATAAGTCCCTGGTTTGTCCAGATGTTGGAGGATGTAGTGCAATCCCATATTGACTGCATCATCCACTGACCTGTTTGCTCGGTAAGCAAACTGCAGGGGGTCCAGTAAGGGTCCAGTAATATCCTTCAAGTAGCCCAGCACCAGTCTCTCAAATGACTTCATGACCACAGATGTTAAAACAACGGGTCTGTAGTCATTAAGTCCTGTGATTTTTGGTTTCTTGGGTACAGGGATGATGGTGGAGCGTTTGAAGCAGGAGGGGACTTCACACAGCTCCAGGGATCTGTTGAAGATCAGTGTGAAGATGGATGATAGCTGGACAGCACAGTCTGTGAGGCAGGCTGGAGAGACACCGTCTGGGCCTTTGGCTTTCCTCATCTTCTGCTTCCTGAAGACTTTGCATACATCATCTTCACAAATCTTGAGTACAGGCTGAGAAACAATAGTGGGGAGGGTGTTGATGTCTGTGCTGTGAGATGGTCAGAGCGGGTGTGGGGTGTCAGACCTAGCTTTTGATTTTCAAACCTACAGTTGAACTCGTTCAGGTCTTCAGCCAGATGTTGGCCTGGCCTCAGTGCTTGGGGATGGGGTCTTGTAGCTTGTGATGGCTTTCAGGCAGATAAATTCAGAATGAAATGATGTTTGTGACTCACAGCCGTAAAAAGAGCTGGTATTAGGATAGAAGATCCCTTAGAAAACATTCTTTAGTTTGAGTGACAAACAATAAAGGAGGAATTAGAAATTGCTAAATCCACAGAGCTGAGGTGACATTCAAATACCTCTTTTATTCCAGCATTTTATTGAAGTGTCGATAAGCATTTAATCCATGGAGTCTTACAGAAGCAATACAGTGTATAATGGGGATTTGGAGCTGATCAAACGACCTTTGCTATCAATCAAGACTTGAAGTCGACATGAAATTAAAATGGATTTTATTTACTTTCTTAATGCATGTTCCTGCTCTTATTATGAACGATTCGTCAGTGCATGCTACTCTGAAGAAAATAAGAGTTTGATTATCACTGACATGACTGAGGCCATGTGTGTTATTTATAGAAGCTTGTTTACACCACAGAATAAAAAGATAAAAAAGGCGATCGTGACTCTTTTCTCACAAAACTGACTTTTTTCTTGCAGTTTTTGAAAAAAAAAACAGGAACTGTGAGATGTAATCTCACAATTATCTTTTTAATTTTGCATTCTGTCTGTTTTTCCCTGCAGTGATAAATTCATTGGATTGTGAGATAAAAATTTGCAATAACGTTTTCTAAATTTTGAGAATCAGAATTGTGAAAAACTCTGGGTCTTTTTTTTATTATTATGACATTTTTCTTGTTATTCTGAAAGAAGAAAAAAAATCATGATTGTGAGAACAATTTGCAATTACCTTTTATTTTTTATTCTGACTTTTTCTTGCACTTCTAATTGTGAGATATAAATACAGAATTGTGTTTTCTAACATTTTTTCACGCAATTCTGACGAGAAAAAAAAACGTAATTGTGAGAGAAAAATTTGCTATACGTAAGATGCCTTTTTAATATTTTGTTTTCTTGTCAGAAATATGGTTCCATAGTTATTGGTTAATGTAAAAGTCCTTGTTTTTGTTTTAGAAAGAGCTGTCTTGCAAATTGTTAAAACACCTTTTTAATGCTAGGTTATGCCAGTAAGTGCAAATATTTAAACGATTAAGCTTAAATATGACCCTGGACTACAAAACCAGTCTTAAGTCTCAATTTTACAAAATTGATATTTATACATCATCTGAAAGCTGAATAAATCATCTCTCCATTGATGTGTGGTTTGTTAGGAGGACAATATTTGTCTGAGATACAACTATTTGAAAATCTGGGAGGGAGCAAAAAAATCTCTAATCTAAATATTGAGAAAATCATCTTTAAAGTTGTTCAAATGAAGTTCTTAGCAATGCATATTACTAATCAAACATTAAGTTTTGATATATTTACAGTAGGAAATGTACAAAATATCTTCATGGAACATGATCTTTACTTAATATCCTAATGATTTTTGGCATAAAAGAATAATCGATAATTTTGAATCTTAATTTTGGCTATTGCTACAAATATACCTCAGCGACTTTTGTTCTGCAGGGTCACAAATATGGACGAGGAAAATACAGTATCATTGTGTTTCTGTGTGAAACAAGGCACACAGTGTGTTTTTGGAGTGGTATAATGATGCTGCTGTTAAACTGACAGTCATAAATACTCTGTTTTCAGATGCTGATTTCTGTAGTGGCATGCATACAGTATCTGAGCCGTAACCCGCAGGTTCACTGTGCCCCGAGAGACAGAAACAGAGAGAGAGAGAGCGCATTTGCATCTGTCTGCATACAGATGAGCGCGGCTGAGAACGTAATTGTGCTGCTGAATTAGCGAGCGAACTGCCAAAGACGACGCTGAGAACCATGTTTGGCATTCAGTGATGTTATTCTGAGGAAGGCCAGTCTCTGTGAAAGTTAAATCATCCTAAAATGACCTCTGACTGTGAAATGTAAAGTGTAGCGAGATAATCTTAATGAAAGCGTTTCACTGGAATACACTAATGGAAGGTTATTGTAAAGGTTGTTGCATTTAACTCTCAGAAAGATATTATAGTGCATTTTTACTCGAGCTGAAGAAAACGTCAGAACCGCTCATAAGTCACAGTGCATTGGTGTTTTTGCTGGTTGCCAGCCTGTTGCTAAGGGGTTCTGAGTGTTTTTATGTGGTTGCTAAGGTGTTCTGGGTGGCTGCTAGGTTGTCTCTTAAGGCCGAAGTCCAAATTGTGAATTTGTTTGATTTTCTTCTCTAAGTGATTAATTCTGTCACATTTTTGTATGTGCATTGAATAATTTAAATGTGTTTCCATCTTCTTACTGAATACAAAATAAGTGAGCCTCAGTGTTTGGTTTAAAAATGATCATTTTTGTGTTTTTAATATGTAGTGCAGAAGAAATTAGACACTTTAGCTTTAATAAATCAATCAGTGAAGAGTAGACGATATATACGTGATTTAGAGGAACTAATCCAGTGTTTTATTTTATTATAATTCAGATACTGTCATAGTTTTTTTTTGAATGTTTTGAAATATTTTTTATACATGCATATTTTCTTTTTTAATTTGAAAGTTTTTAGTCATTTTATAGTGTTTTTTTATTTTAATTTTTATTAGTTTACATATGTATGAATGTACACACACACACACACACACACACACACACACACACACACACACACACACAACAGTAACTGATTACTAATCTGGATTATGTAAACAGATTGCAAAAATTAAGTACTTGTAATTAGAGCATATTACATTTTATAATGCTCATAATCACTTTAGTTACTTTTTATATGCGTGTATCTATCTATCTGTCTGTCTCTCTGTATATATATCTATAAATACATTTTATGATTTTGCATTTACATCAAGAAAAGCTAAATGACAGAGAAATGTTGTGTTGATAAATATCTTAAATTTGTTTTTTAACATTTTTTTTTTCCAAGTAATGTAAATGTTGTTTTATGTGTTTAGTTTTAGTTTAATAACTAGTCTCAGTTCATATTGCAACCAGTATATAAAAATATAAAGCATATATGTCTTTCTCTCATTAGCATTTCTCCATTTGTTCAGGTTCATTTCGCCCGAGTCTTTGTGGGAAACACAGATAAAATGATTCAAACACCCTCTGTGTATCAGTCATAAATTCCCAGACGACTCTGTATCCTGAGTAATTCTGACCGCTAGTGTTAATCTGCATCAGGATGCTCCTGCAAATTACATCTCATTCAAGGGAAAACGAATAAATCCAGACGGCGTTTGCAGAAATGGGATGGAAACGGTATCGCTGCATATGAATGAAACTCCGCTTCGCTGTGGGTGGTAGAAAAACAGCATCAGAAACAGTTTATTAACAGACGGACAGTTGTGCTCCGACATTTATATGCATGGACTTTTAGCATATTTGCAAATTAATCTACAATTTCAGCTGTGCTCCTTTTTTTCCGTCTGCAAGTCATTAAATCAGTGCCAGAGGAGCAAATAAACATGTAATGATTTTGACAGATCTCTCCAGCCCAGCGTGAGTTTAATGTGACTCAGCGCACATTCACAGAGTTCACTTTCTGTGCAAAAGAACCCAGTGTTTGAGAGATGCAGTTTGCTTGGCTTGCTTGTAGATATGGTAGTTCATGTGTATTCTGCACAGAGCCAAATCTTGTCTCTTTGAATTTACAATTATGTGTTTATAAAAATCTTGATGTTTTGTTTGTAGTTAAGACAGAAGCCGGCGGACAGTTTCAGTAATATGGGAAACATTTATATTTTATGAAATGGTTTCATAACGGTCTTGACAGATATGCCCAAGGATGGATGCTTTATTACTCACATCAATAATGGAGTGTCAGATGACAGCGAGAGCCGCTGGGGGGATGTAGTGACGCCGTCACTGTCCCAGAGGAGCGTGCGGTCACCACACGGGTCAAAGCTACAGACTGATCATACAGTCACCGAGATCATGCTCAAACACATACACCTGCAGTTTGCAGTGCCACTGGTGAACCTTGAATCGAACCATCACCAATGCAAATACTGCTATTCTTAGAGGTCGTCCGATATATCGGGCCAATATTTGTCATTTTTTTTAATATATCGGCATCAGGAATTTTGGGTTTTCATGAGCTGTATGCCAAAATCATCAGTATTAAAACAATAAAAGACCTGAAATATTTCAGTTGGTGTGCAATGAATCTAAAATATATGAAAGTTTAATTTTTATCATTACATTATGGAAAATAATGAACTTTTTCACAATATGCAAATTTTTTGAGAAGGACCTGTATATATATATATATATATTGCCTGTTTTATATATTTAATACTTGGTCAGTTTATTGATTTGTTTGTTTAACTTTGGATAATTTGGATACAAAATTAAGATTTGAGAGATCGTTCAAGTCAGTGTTCAATAAATGATGATGTTAAGTTTAGAAATGTTGTGCATCCACTTATTATTAGTGTGACATTTTAGCATGCAAATGAGGGGGAAAACTTCAAGATATCGGCCCTAAAAATCGGCAGTACAAATGCTGACCCTGACCTCTAAACATCGCCATCGGTTATAGAAAAACCCTCTAATTCTCTAATTCTTATTCCATGAACAACAGCATCTTCTCTGATCGTTGCAACTAGTGTTATGATTATAGTATATAAATAATGATCATCATATATATATATATATATATATATATATATATATATATATATATATATATATATATATATATATATATATATATATATATATATATATATATATATAATAACTAAATTGTTTTATAAGTAAAAATGTAAAATTATGTGTGTGTGTGTGTGTGTGTGTGTGTGTATAAAATGTTGTATATAGTAAAAATTACCAATATGATCTATCTGAAAATGCATAACATCATTATAACTTTAATTATGAAATGTAATATATATATATACACACACACAAATTTATGCTATAAAACGTGCTTATTTTATAATAATAATAATAATTTATAAATAATTAGTAATCCGTTTACCACATTTAAATAATTTTGTATTAATTATTCTTAAATTATTTATTTTAAATAATTGTATAAAATGTATCTTTTAACTAAAAACTGTTTAACTATTTATATGAACGATAATTTAAAATATACGTAATATAAAATAATTAAATTGAAAGCAAGTCAAAATCAAATGACTAATATATTATAAAAATCTAATAAATATATTCCCTATATATAGATTGATAATTTGTTTGAATCTATAGTTTATATATATATATATGCACAGTAAGACCTGAAATGTGGATTAAAGGGTTCCTACATGTTTCTGACCAATTATTTTCCATGTTTTTTTAGGACTTGTAAATACTTTTTTTTTTTTTTTTTTTTAGTTTATTGTACTCAAAACTTTTAACTAGAAAAAATCAGGTTGACAGAAATCCCCACAAATTACTTTTCCATTCCTTAAAATCAAACTTTTGAAATGCCTTTATATTTCCAACTTTTCTTATGGCATTAGCTTACAGTTTTGAAGCATATGTCTTGATTTAACAGTCTGACAGCTCAAGCACGTCTGTCTTCAGATCTCTGCTCTCATGAGTTTGAGTTCAGGAGCTCGACTCTGCTGCAGTCTGAGGAGTGTTCTGTGCGGCAGGCTGCCGTCGGCCCTGTTGCGTGGGGATTCTGAATATGAACCTCTTCAAATACAGTGTTGGAACACTTTTATCACATGGCTGGTGGTGTTTTGCTGTAAGGAGAGCTGACAGACGCCATCGTACTGCAAAACTCAATCTCAGCTGTAGCTCCAGTAACTCACCTGCTGTAGAAAGATTCATTTATGTCGACCCACCAGCTCAGCGAAGCATCTGTCTTTAAGACAATATGTGGGAGTCTCGAGGTTTGTGTGATACATCAAGTCGAGCTTCCCACTATAAACTGCACGTTGTCTGCCGGTGGATGTGTCCTGCTAACTTTGTTCCCCTTCAGACGGCTTATTAGTGCACACTAGAGAGGTGACGTCTTTAGCACGCAGCTGCCTGATGGCCCTATTATCCTTTTCATATGTTTTTTCTTCCTGTTCAAACGGCTTCAAAGAAAGAGCAGCATTCAAAGCACCATGGATGAAGGATGTTCTTATGATGAAGTGTTTTAGAGCCGCTCCACTGGGTGACATTGACTGCATTTACATGCACTGGAATATTCTGATATTTAGCATTATATGGCCATACTCGCATTGAGTAAGTGTCATGTAAAAGCATTGTGACTCTCTCCTAGTTTATATTTTGCTGGCATAATAGAATGAAGCAGAATAATTGTTCCAAATTGCTATTGTTTTAAAGGGATTTTATATATTGTTTTATGCTTATTATATTACTTTTGATCCTCATGCTCATAATACAGCATATTTCGACATTGTAATTTATATTTTGTTTTATATTTTTTAAATTTATACTTATTTATAATTTTAGTTTTTAATATTTTAGAAATATTTCATACACATTTGCACATTAATTTGAGACTAGTGTAAAAAAACTCACTTAAAATGTTCTGTTTTGAGTTAACTGACTTGTCTAAGTGTTTTTTGTCAGACTATTATAATTAATTTGTTGTATAATTTTTCAAATTTGTATATCTCACATTTTTATATTACTGTTATTTTTATATTTTTATGCTTTTACATATTACTTTGCAGTTAATAGACATCCATTATTATTATTATTTTTTTTTTTAATGTTTGTTTTTGGACATTGCACAAAATATTCAGATGTAATCTAATTTATTTATATGTTATATGTATATGTATATATTTTTGTATTATATATTATGTAATGGTGTTTACACATTTCTTTACAGACTAACATTTTTTTTTTTTTATGTAAGTGTTTTTGCACATTATACAAAATTTTCAGACGTAATATATCATAGGACAGGATAAGAAATCTTCCTGTTTTGTACATATGAAGAGTCTCCTTGGGAAGCTGAATGTTATCTGTGTTTGTACGTTGAGTTATGAGAGCAGGGAATACAGTCTGGAGATAATTCATGGCCAATCAAAGGCGAGCACTCGTGGTCATGTGTCCCATGAGGAAGAACAACAATAGGCCAGTGAAAAGGTGAACAAACCCTAGAGAGACGACGACAGAAACCAAAGAAAACTCAAAGGATGATGTTTCTCATGAACTTTCATGTTGATGTGCCGCAGTAGATCACAACCCCTGGCTTCTGGAAGAAAAATCCCATTTTCTTTCTCCATAGAGAGAAGGATTTTTCATGATAAGGTATAAAGAATCACGTACCATGAGCCCTAATGTTGTTAAGCGATGGTACATGCTTCTGTAGAAACCAGAATGAGATTTCAACTTATTATCTTTATGGTTTTAGTCAAATTTAAATGAAGAAATGGTTCAAAAATGGTAAAGGCAATAGTTTAAATTCACTCTAATGAAGGACTGAAAATGACAGAATTGTTCAGTGACTCTTTGCTTCTAATATGCAACTTAAAATGTATTGTTTTATGCTTAGTTGTCATAATGTAAACTAAAACTTAACAAATTCAACAATTACTCTACTCTCCACTGGGAAGACATGTCAGGGTTCTTTGGAGATATAATGTTCCATTGTTCCAACAATTATGCTTGATCAAAACTTTTAAATACAAGTAATTTCCAGACAATTAAAAGTGTTATATAGTCTACTAAAATCATATTTAGATTTAATGCTGACAACAATGAAACCAATTGAGAGCGAGCTGCCAGGAGACTTATTTCTTAGTGTAAAAGAGGACAGTGATACAAGAGGAATACCAAATCCTTGTGTTAAGTGTGAAAATATAGCAAAAGTAACACTGACATTGAAAAGCAATGGACTTGTGACAAGGCCCCTGAAATAATCAGGCCTCCACTTTGAGTTTTCATTTAGTGACAAGTGAATTTTTTTTGCTAGAAAAAGAGCAGGAGAAATACCATGCAAGTGTCTCAAAAGCTATGAAAAGAGTGACTGTTTATCTCACAGAGTAAGATGCATGCTTGGTAATTCACACCACAACTATACTGTATACTCATGTAATTTTTTCCAAGGCCCATATTTACAAAATATAGACTTCTGGGAAAACATACTCTGGTCTCAAGAGACCAAGTCAATCATTTCAGATCCAAAAGCATCCAAAATGTTCTGCCATTGCTAATGGAAGAGTACAGTGAGAAGTGCCTGCTCCAGAGTGACGTTCAGTGCTAGTAAAGCTCTTCTATAGGGATGAGTGAGTGCTGAAGGTGCAAGGGACTTGTGTGATGTTATACAAAATCTTGAAACAGAAGATGCTTCCCTCCCCTCATTCCCTGAGATGCTGGCCATTTTTTAACACCACAATGATGATATTTATTTTCCCAAAGTGAAAATCCTTGAGTGGACATGTATTCTGAGGGTTATAAATCCTGAGGGTTTAGTATTAACTCTAATGGGTCTTAAAATTAAAACTTAAACTGTAGTTTGTAATGTTGTGATTCATCTCTAGTTTGCCATGGTTTAACTCTTTATTTAAGGAAGTTCAGAAATGGAGAAAATGCTTTCAGGAACCAAGGACACTGGAAAAGTACAATTCTATTGTACAAAGTTCAAGAATCGCCTTGAAATGTTAAAGAGTTATACACTATATGAGTTATGATGTCATTGAGTTCACTGAAGAGTCATGCGTCTTTAGCCGTTCCAACCCGAGTATCCTGTGTTTCATTTATAACGAAAAGAAAGGCATGAAATATAACACGACCATAAAAGTGATTATTTTGGAGAAGATGAAAATAAGATATTTCATCACAAAGCCCCGGCTAGACGCATTCAGCTGAGTGAAAAGAATCAAATCTGGGCTTTTTCTTTCATTCTCGCAACCCAACACCACACATCTCAATCTGTCACCGTGTGAATTGTTGCAGAAACTGTAATGACATTTTATGCCGTGTGATTAAACATTTTATTTCCATTTCTACAAGAGATGGCAGTGTGAAAAAGGCCACATGCGAAATAAATCCGTATGCTTGACCAAAAACCAAAACAATCAATTTTTCACTCATAAATTAAGGTCAGTGGCGCGGTGAAAATTCTCAGACTGACGACTTGCATAGACTTTCTATCAAGTGTTAAAATAACTTTCTTTTGTAAGGATCTTTAAATGTAACTTATTTAAATTCAGGATTTCGTTCACTAACCCTCAGTGATAGAAATAGAAATAGTGATCATTTCTTTAGCAAGCACCACTAATATGTATATTTTTGTAACAATTAAGAAGCAGCAGCACACATCCTACACTGTTCAAAAATAGCCTCAATTGACATAATTTGTTTAAAATGGGCCACAGATTCATTATATGTAAATTTTAGGCCTTCTCTTTTCTCTCACAGAGAACTGAGCGTTGCTAAATGTGTTTCGCTGCTTTCTGTTGGACTGTGTTAAGATCTCAATTAAGATACAAGCGAGTAAATTGAGCTGAAAAAGCCTGGAGTTGTCCAGCAGTGTCACATACTGATTTAAACTGATTTAGATGATACTTTGAGGTGGACAAACCAGTTAACAGATGGTAAAAATATGTCTGAGGCCTTGACTGCACATCGTATCTGTAACACACGGGTGCACACAGTGCTTATCTAGCTTAGACTTGAAACTTTCCATCATGTACTGCAGATATTGTTGGGTTTGCTGTTGGTGATTCTTACTTATAAGTTGCTTTAAATAAAAGCGTTTGCTAAATGTGTAAATTGAAATACCATGTACACTGGAGGAAAAAGTTAAAGATTAACAGAAGTTTTTAAAAAAGTGGTTAAAGAGTATGAAATGCGTAAACCACGTATCTACGCGGACGTGTTGTTTATGTGCAGATCAAAGCATTACACTCAGATCAAAACAACGTAAACAGCATATTCGTGTGGCGCAGCTGACACAGAACAGCATGTGTTGTTTACGTATGTGATACTCTCTTAAATGCCGCTATAGGGTGACGCAGAAGAGACAAATTGTTTCATTACTTAAGTTTTCTTTGTGCACAAAACATATTCTCGTAGCTTCGTAAAGTTACTGTTGAACCACTGATGTCACATGGACTATTTTAACGATGTCCTTGCTTCGTTTCTGAGTCTTGATCATGTTAGGATCCTTGCTGTCTATGGGAGGGTCAGAGCTCTCGGAATGCATCAAAAATATCTTAATTTGTGTTCCGAAGATGAACAAAGGTCTTACAGGTTTGGAATTATATGAGTAAATAATGACTGAATTTTCATTTTTGGGTGAACTATCCCTTTAAAAACTAGACGTTTTGAACTTATTTTTGTTAGCTGGGTAGAATTTAATGTTCATTAAAAGTTTTCAGAGGTTTCTGATAATATGTTCATGAACTGCATTGCCTTTCCTCATTCTAATCATCGAATAAGCAGCAGTATCCACTTCAATATTTTAATTTGGTGAAGGAAAGATTTACACGTTTGACCCTTTGCCCTGCTGTCTAATGTATTTCTGTAGTGTTTTATGAGGCATTTGCTGCAGGCACATGCAGAAACTCATTTGCATAGGATGCTCACTCAGCGTGCAGCTAATAGAGAGATCACATGTATAGATTAGACGCTCTCAGGTGGACG
The DNA here is from genome assembly GCF_018340385.1 of Cyprinus carpio. Classification (NCBI taxonomy): domain Eukaryota; kingdom Metazoa; phylum Chordata; class Actinopteri; order Cypriniformes; family Cyprinidae; genus Cyprinus; species Cyprinus carpio. Next base: position 22,704,112 of record NC_056606.1, on the reverse strand, counting down.
TAAAGTTAAGCAAAACAATTATTTCTCCCTAGTTCAGTCAGTGTTTTACATTATCAGCATCTTGCGTCTATTGAATTGATGTCTTCTTTTCAAAATGTTCAATTTCTCATTTGTAAAGGGGATGCAATGAATAATTTAATAACAAGTCGCGTGTGTGTGTGTGTGTGTGTGTGTGTTTGGAAATGCACGGACAACAAGGCCACATAATGAAATCAATACAATCAAACGCAGCCAAGCACGCTGAACCATAAATGCTGCTTCAGCACGTCCACGGTGTGTTTAAAGAACAAATACATCGGAATTTTTCATGCTCTCATCACCTCTACAAGGTTATCTGTGTCAGAGCGCCACAACATCCGTCCTGCCTTTGGCTTTCGCTGATGGCTACTCCTTTGCTCGGCTGTTATTTTCTAATTTAACTCTGTACTGTACATTTGCTGACTTTCAGATCTTCATAAGAGCTCCATTTGGCTCCCGCAAGATATTAGACGAGGAAATATTTCACCTTTATATTTAGCTAATGACCGCTGCATGAAGAAAAGAGCGCTGGTTAATACTTCCAGATTACATTACTGCAGTTCTGATTTTGCTGAGTTAGATGTGTTCCTAGGTCAACATATATTGTAGACCATGGAACAACATTTTAATTCAAAAATTTAGTCTTGACCATATCCCATATCCCTTTAAAAAAAAAAAAAAATCTAAAGGAAAGGAAAATTATATCATTAATATCTCAATTGTTTCTCGTAAAAAATCTGGAGAGCAAATGGGAATGTTTGGTGAATTTTTTTTTTCAAGTGTTTCTTCTGAAAAAATCTCCATATGAACTCCACATAGCTTTGTACTCTTACTGTATGACAGCTCATTTGACTCAATTGTGTTTGTTCTTATTCCTTAAATTTAGGAGAAACATCTTGATTTGTGAGAGACATGTTGATATTTAACCCTGTAACGCCTGATATATGAACTAATAGTCTAAAAAAAAAATCTTTTTTTTTCTTTAAATGGAAGAGTTTATTGAACCTTTAGAAGAAAAAAAAAAACTAAAAAAGTGGGTAATGTTTTTTTGTTTTGTGTCATTTTTGTTACATCAGGCTTTTATGGCTCATATACACTAATGCAGTGAGAATATGGTGAAAAAAACAGCAAGTTTTTATTCAGAGGCTCAAACTGAACAAACAGATGCTGATATCTATATGGACAATAAGAGATGAAATCGGATGCTTGTAATGTAAATCAATGAAATCTTTATAACAGTATAGCAGATACTGACATAAAATGATGTAAATACTAGTGGTCACTCTATATCTCCAATAATATGTTTTAGGAAGATGAGATTGGAATGATCCAAACTTATAATGCAATGCAATCCAATGCTAATTGAGAGATGAAGAAATAAAGGCTCCTCAGAAGATGTGAGATGTTCTGGAGCTTTGTGAAGATCATTCCTCCGCTGAGGAACAGTGAAAGTAAAGCTTATGGAAACAAACGCTCCTCAAAAGATCCTGAGGATCAGATTTGAGACTCTAAAACATGATTGATGGAGAATCAAGTGAAGCTGAGCTGCTTCAGTCCAGTAAGTGTTCATCTGGAAATATGACTACAGATATTCTTACATTCACTTGATGAAAATCAAGATTTGACAGTAAAAAGACACTCAAAGCAACAGCTGTAGGATTGTATAATTATACTAAAAGACCTTTTACTTGATAAAAACTCTAAAACTATCAGACGACAGAAGACATGGATTGTGTGCGACAGGTTTAACAACAAAGTTTGATCTGAAGTTTGATTTGATTTTAAATGCAAAAACATTCACATTTAGCATTAAGTGGAGAAAGTGCAAGCACTGGATTCTGTATATGTGAAGCCGGGGGTGGCGTCCAGACCCGTGGCATTTTGACAGCTTGATAGACAGCAAGAGTGCTGTGATTTCCTTTAATAGGATTTGACACCAAAGGCCAAACTAAACCGAAGGACAATGAAACCACTGACATTTCTTCCCCATTTGTGTGATCAATAAGAAGCAGACATGCTCCAGGAGCTGAATCTTATTCCTCAAAATCATATTTTCTAAGCGTTTCATGTGACTGCACTCCTGCTCACCTGCTGGGAATTCAGATTTTGGACTTGCTTCACTATAGACCATTGCATTTTAGGAAGACCTTTTCAAGAGTTTTTCCTCTACATTTTGCAGTGTCCTGGCATCCTGTGAATGAGAAAATCTGTGAGTCCTTGGAACATGATGAAGTTAGAGTGGGCCTGACACTGTGTGAAAACATCTCTATTTCTTTCTTCACTTTATTAAAGGGATAGTTCACCCAAAATTATTGGTACTTTTTACAAAAATGATCAAAAATTACATTTAATTTATCACTTGTGCATATTAAAGAGAGCAGCGTGAACATTGTGCCTTACTATCTGCTTTTGTGTCTTACTGCGCACAGAAAGTCACGCGATTGAAATGAACAGAGGGAGAATAAATGTCAATTTAGTGTTTTGGTTCTATTGCATTTTTGCAAGTGTGAGAAGAAGGTACATAAGAAAATCGCCCTCATGCACTCAGTCCAGGTTTGTTCAGAGGTAATAAGCAAACTAAAAATAGCCTGAACAACACAAACAAGCATCTTGACCAGCTCTGGTGCCTTCCAGCTGGCTGGGACAGATAATTGACCCGTCTTGGCAACTCGAACTGGATAACAGGTACAATCATGAATCTCGCTGAGCGATCAGTCCGGTTAGAGAGGGCTTCAGGAAATTCCAGCAGCATGAAAACCAAAAATGCAATTATTCCACACACAGCAGCTTTTGAACAGAACAGATGCCGGAACGGTAATAGAAACCTAAATTGGTTTTGGAGTTATCATTTGTTTTTCTCCATACAGTCTTAGCGGTTGTGCAATTTTACATTTTTCTTTTCAAGAAATACAATAACCAATCCTGGGTTTCCTTTTGTTTTCCCAGTCCTTGAAATTGATAAAAGTGCTGGTCAGGTGGAAGTATTAAAGCATAACCGTCTGTTCTCCAGGCACTTCTGAAGGCAGATATTCTCAGTTGTATGAACAATATGTGCTATACCCGTGTCATCAGTTTAACACCGATTTCCCTACACTTTCCATGTTACTCTGGTAAAATAAACTGTTACGTTGTACTACAGCATGCAAGCACATGCTTCTAGTGGCATAAACGGTTTCATCAATTTGTACATACTTGCAATTGATAATACAATGGAAGTGTGCATTGCGCTCTGTTTTGTGTCTATTGAGCTGCACTAGTGAGCATTAGTGTAAATGATCTTTTTCACGTTGGTTAGTGGCATGTACAGTATGTAGTACAGATGCTGGAACATTATTCTGCAGGCAAAAAAGCTTCTTTTTTTTTGCATTGAAGGGATCTGTACTCACTGTTTTTGTTTTTGTAAACTAACATTCATTTTTAAAATATATTTTTATTCATCCTCTTACTACATTTTTTATTTATATTTTAGTGTTTACAGTCAGAGGCAGCACTTGTAATATGGATGTGAGGAATATAGATATACTGTAGAAATTGTACATTTTGTTACATTGAATTTAATTGAGAATACATTTTAAATTACAATTCAGTTCCTGCGTTTTAATTGAAATTGCAAACGGGATGAAGAATTGCAATTTGAATTTGAATGCATTGGATTATTTTCTATCTCTTATTTATTAGACAGACAGAGCAATTGTTAAACGGAACAATCAATAGAAAGATATGTGTTTGAAATGTCTCCTGTATAATTTTTTTTTTTTAGTATTCTGTTGATATTATTCATCATATTTAATAAATTAACTTTTATGGCTCAGGTGGAAGAACACTTCATTTCCCAGAATGCACCACTTGTGTTGAGTTTAATTGAATTTCAGTTCAAAAATTCAGTTCAGCTGTTGGGTTTTTAGCTTTGCTGCTGTTGATCAAAATGTTTTTTTTACTGATGAAAACTTTGTGATCAAAGAAACTTTGGCATAAATGTTGTTTATAAAGTTGTAGCAGTAATATTAAAGCACATCCCATTTTCCTTTAGTCACAGACACAGGCGTATTTGAAGCAAACGCATTCTTAAAATACAATTTCATATGACAGTGATCGTGTTTCATATTAGATCTAAAACAAACTCCAAGGCATTATCTGTCAGGAATTTCAAAACTCATTTAAATCACTGTCTGTCAGAGTGTTTCAGGAAATATGTGTTATGTTGTTGAGGATTGTTCTATGATATTCAGTGTAATGTAACGAGACGTCACATCTCATTATTCCACTGTAATGCGCACACAACACTCACTGCTGTCAAACTGCTCTGGAATATTTGACTGCGGTTTAGAATTCAGCGTGTCATTTCCTGCGAGTGATGATGTGGACTGTGCTGTATGACACGCCCAGTGTGCCCAGATTGACGTGAATGTAGTGAGAGTGTGACGTGTGCTGCATTCCTGTGTTCATGCGCTCCTCCTGAACTGATGCGTGTCAGAAATGAGGTGATAAGAAGTGATTTGCATGTCAGGACTGAACCTCAAACAGCATTTTCCACATCGGACAGAGAGTGATCTGCTGCGGCGCTTTCATGCATTTTTCAAGCTGTGAACTCTGAAGAAGTTATAATATGTTGCCAGGGTGTTGCTATTACGGGTGGAACATTTCTGGTAAATTTCCAGAAACTTTTTGGAAAAGTTTCCAATATTTTCCAAAAATTCTGCAAAGTTTCTGAAAAATTTACTGGAAATGTTTCACCTCTTTGCAACCTTAGTTGCTATGCATTTGCTTGGGCTTTCTGGGTGGTTGCTAGGATAAGATGTTGCCAGGGTGTTGCTATGTAGTTGCTAGGGTATTCTGAGTGATTGTTAGGATAGTACACAGTGGCTGCTAGCATATTATAGAATGCATTTGCATTATTCAGGTTGTGAAATCTGAAGGAGTTACAGGATGTTGCCATGGTGTTGCTATGAAGTTATTTTGGATACGATGTTGCCAGGGTGTTGCTATGTAGTTGCTAAGGTATTCTGGGTGATTGTTAGGACAGTACACAGTGGTTGCTTGTATATTATAGGATTTATATATATATATATATATATATATATATATATATATATATATATATATATATATATATATATATATATATATAAAATTATTTTTATTTTTTTGCATTTGCATTATTCATGTTGTGAACTCTCAAGGAGTTATAGGATGTTGCCAGGGTGTTGCTATGCTGTTGTTTGGGTTATCTGGGTGGTTGCTAGAGTGTGACAGAATGTTGCCAGGTCATTAATATGCAGTTACTGAAGTTTCTAGGTGGTTGTCAGTAGGGCTGGGTAAAAAATATTGATTTCTCAATATTAATCAGTTCTCTGTTTTACGGAACGATATCGATTCTTAAATCCCAAGAATCAATTAGTGTAGCCTGTTTCAGTTAATGGACGGAACTTTGAAGGGTACTTCCCATCCAATAAATCACAATAAGCATTGTGCTTTTAATATGAAACAAAGTCTCAGATTTCAAATTCTGTCTATCCATTGTATTGCAGTATTTAAACAATAAATGCCATTTTACATTTATAAGACGCACTTACAGTGCATTCAGACTAACATTTTTTACCTAACATGTGTTCCCTGGGAATCGAACCCATAACCTTTTGCGCTTCTAACGCAATGCTCTACCACTGAGCCACAGGAACACATTTTGGCGTTGTTTAATGTGGAGTCACAGATCGCCGTAGCGCATCAGTTGAACAGACGCGGCAGCGCATAGTGCACGTGAACTGATCATCTCCTCCACATTAATATCAGCTTCGGCACAAAATAAACCTGACTAAACATCCAAAGGTAAGTTAAAAGAAAGAGTACAACTTTACAATCCGCATCCTGTCTCATGTAATCTCTCAATCAGTGTTTCCTCCATGCAAAAACGTCGATATAAAGTCTTGTAAACAATGTCACGTAACGTCACATTTACCTCATAAACAAACATATTGGGTGACAATAAACTCATTAGTCAGCCAGAAAAAAAAAACTGTAGAGAGGGGGTTTGCTAAATATATGCACAATATAACACATTCATTATAATTTGTACTGTTCTTATGTTTAATTTATGTTTGAAAAAATCCATCAATTTTCTATATATAAACGAATTGAAGTAAAAATATTATGTAATTGTAACTTTATAATTTTAAAAACTTCATTAAGTGTAATTTTAGCAGTTGTAGGCTATAGCTTACAAATCAGTCAATTTTAACCTTCAATATTATAGTACTGTAGTTCCAAATGACTCTCATGTATATTTTACAGCATTAGTTGAGATATTTTTTTTCCTTGAGAAAATTTGGCAAGGACTTTACCTGAAATCTATCCAAAACAATCAATATTGAATTGAATTGGTAATCTAATCGAATCGAAAGCTTGTGAATGAGAATCGAATCGAATCATGAAATTTGTGTCAAAACCCAGCAATAGTTGTCAGGGTGTTGCTATTCAGTTGTCAGGGTTCTCTAGATGGCATTACTCAGTGGTTGCTAGGATACTGTAGTATGTAGCCAAGGTGTTGCTATGCAGTTACTGAACAATACAGGCACTGTAAGCGTTCTTTTAGTGTGTTGCTATGCAGTTGTTAATGTATTCTGGGTGGTTACTAGGATGTTGCCTTGGTGTTGCTATATAGTTGCTAGGATATTCTGGTTGATTGTTAGAGCATTACACAGTGATTGCTAGGATGTTATAGAATGTTGCCAGGGTGTTGCTATGCAGTTGTTAGTGTATTCTGGGTGTATGCTAGGACGTTAGGAAATGTTGCCAGGGTGTTGCTATGCAGTTGCTAAGATACTGTACATTTTTCTTTTAGTGTGTTGCTGTGCAGTTGTTTGGGTATTCTGGGTGGTTCCCATAATGCTATGTGATGTTGCTAGGGTGTTTTTATGTAGTTGCTAGGATATTCTGGGTGATTGTTAGGGCATTACACAGTGATTGCTGGGATGTTATAGGATGTTGCCAGGGCATTGCTGTACAGTTGCTAATGTACTATATGTTTTTCTTTTAATGTGTTGCAATGCAGTTGTTAGGGTATTCTGGGTGGTTGCTAGGGCTGCATGATAAATCGTATGTGATTGTCATGCACATCTCGTCACTACATTGCACTGATAAGCTACGCAATATTACGTTCATAATCGTTGATTAATAATTGAATGCGATATTGCGTAGCTTGTCGGCGAACTATGGCTCTGTGTATTAAATGCCACTTCATCTGAAAGCACGTGATGGAGATTTACTACTAATCACAGAACCGGCTTTACTGACGAGATGCGCAAGACAATCGCATGCGATTTATTGTGCAGCCCTAGTGGTTGCTAGGGCATTGCTCAGTTGTTGCTTTAGTGACGAACAGCAATCTGTAGTTCTTCTTTCTTACATTATTCAGGTTAGGATTTTCTAGCTGCTTGCTAGGGCATTGCTCAGTGGTCTCTATGATGTTGCAAAGTTACTATAGTACCTTAAGTTTTTTAATGTGTTGTTATACAGTTGTTAGTGTATTCTGAGTGGTTGGTAGGATGTTGCCAGGGTGTTGCTAGGATGTTCTAGATGGTTGCTTTGGCAGACAGAGAGCGACCCCCTGCAGTTCTTTTTTTCTTGCATTATTCAGGTTGTGAACTTTGAAGACACTGATGTTAGTAGCTGCTGCAGTCAGAGTGTGCTGTACGTACCAGAGTAATGATGCAGACGATCAGAACAGCCTGAAGCCAATAACAGTAAACGAGCCGCTGTCTCATTCAAGCAGTCGTCCTCCACAAACCCTCAGCCTGAGCCATTTGCTTCATTCTCATATGTGCCTCTCAGTTTGGGCTTGACAAGGTAATTCCTCTAATGAGGAGAGAAATGAGGGCGAGTTCAAGTGTCTTGCGGGTCGTTCACGCCCCAGAGGGTGTCCTGTGACACGTCATGTTTCGCATTGAGGAATGACGCAGTCAATCTGCATGTTTGCAGGCATTAATTTACAAGACACTCATGCAAATGATCAGCGACGCCACAGTATTCACACACTGAGATTGTGTTTATTTTATTTGACCTGCAGTAAATTTATACAGTCTGTGAAAAGCATGTTTGTCTGCATAAAATATACTGCCACGCTTTTTTAGGGTGTTGCTATGCAGTTGCTAGGGTATTCTAGGTGGTTGCTAGGATGTTAATGAATGTTGCCAGAGTGTTGCCTTGCAGTTGCTAAGGTACTTTGTTTGTGTTTGTATTGCTTTGGAGTTGTTAGGGTATTCTAGGTGGTTGCTAGAATGTTACATAATGTTGCCAGGGTGTTTCTATGCAGTTGCTAGGTGATTATGGGTTGTTCCTAGATGTTGCTCAGTGGTTCCTAGGATGTTTTAGTTTTGTATGTTGCTAAGGTGCTGCTATGCAGTTGCTAAGGTACTGTTTATTTGTGTTTGTATTGCTATGCAGTTGTTAGGATATTCTAAGTGGTTGCTAGAATGTTATAGAATGTTAGCAGGGTTTGCTATGCAGTTACCAGGTAATTGTGGGTTTTTCCTAGGTGTTGCTAGGTGGTCCTTAAGATGTTATAGTACTGAATGTTGCCAAAGCATTGCTATGAATTTGCTATGATACTGTATTTGTTTAAGTTTGTGTTGCTATGGAGTTGTTAGAGTATTCTAAGTGGTTGCTAGAATGTTATAGAATGTTGCCGGGTGTTATGCAGTTGCTAGAGTATTTTGGGAGAATACATAGCTCAGTGGTTGCTAGGATGATAAAGAATGTAGCCAGGGTGATGCTATGCTACTGTAAGTTTTTCTTGGGGAAGTCTATGGGAAGTCGTGGCCTAATGGTTAGAGAGTCGGACTCGTAACCCAAACACACTGTGTGTGTGTGCACTTAGGATGGGATAAATGCAGAGCACTAATTCCGAGTATGGGTTACCATACTTGGACACGTCACTTTCACTTTCACTTTCTTTCACTTTCACTTTCACTTTCTTTAAGTCTGTTGATATGTGGTTGTTAAGGTATTCTGAGTAGTGGCTAGGATATTATAAGATGTTGCTAGGGTTTCTGGGTGGTTGCTAAGGACTTGCTCAGTGGTTGCTAAGATGTTAAAGTATTTTAGGCTATTCTGGGTGTAGCTATGCAGTTGCTAGTCTCAGCCTCGGATGTCACGCCCACGGACTGTTGGCTAAACGTCAGTCTGAAGGTCTGGCTACCGAAGACTATGCAGTTGCTAATACTCTAATTTTCAGTTTATCGTTGCTATGCATTTGTTAGGATATTCTGGGCGGTTGCTAGGATGTTATAAAACGTTGCCGGTGTGTTTCTATGCAGTTGTTATCTGGGCTGTTGCTTGGATGTAATAACATGTTGCCAGAGTGATGCTTTGCATTTGTTAAGGTATTTTGTGTGATTTTAATTTTGTGTGACTGTTAGGGTTTTGCAAAATGTTGCCAGTGTTGTTCTATGCAGTTGCTAGGTAATTACGGGTTGTTCCTAGATGTTGCTCAGTGGTTCCTAGGATGTTATAAGATGTTGCTGGGTGTTGCTATGCATTAGTTTGGGGTATTTTGGGTGGTTATTCTTAGGTTAGGGAGGTTTTTTATGCTTTTCTCTAGGGGATTCTCAGTTTTTGCTGGTTGTTCTAAATGTTTTTTTTTTTGTTTGTTTGTTTGTTTTTTATGTAATGCACTAGGATAATGTTCCTAGGATAAATGTAGTCTTGCATAGCCAGACCTTCAGAATGACAGCCAAAGGTTTGGTACCCAACCATGACAGGTAAAGCTACCAGTCACATTTTGTTTTATGCCATGTCATGTTTATGGGTGTGGAAATGTCTTTTAAAATCTAGTGTTTAGTTGATCCTGATAAGCGCTCACTGTCCAGCTGTAAACACGATGGCTTTCTTCTTAATTGAGGGGGTTTGACACCTTTGCATCTTTGTTTCCAGGCAGACCATTAAAGACTGTGACGCACGTCTCCCAGATATTCTGTAGAATACAACAAATCATATGACGACTCCAAAACTCTGGAAGTGTTTCTAGCTAAGTGTGCCATATGCATCAGACGTTCACCCAACGGTCCGTGGACTTGACTTCTGAGGCTGAGACTAGGATAAATGTAACACACGGATCACATGACTATGAGCACTAGTAACAGTGAAGACTTTTCTTCCAGCTTTGTCTCCCATCTGTTTACTGCGTCTCTGTGTGATAAACTGCTGCTCAGTGTTGATAATACTTCAGCAGGGAGTCACAGATTCACTCGCCAGTCAGCCGACTTTAACGCTCCGGCATTTCACTTAAAGCACCGTTTCCCACATCCTTCCTGAGTTCAAAGTAGCCGCATTTAGACGAGAGGAGTGTATATTTGCATAAGTGAGATCTCTCCACTCGACCGACGGCTCTTGGCACAGGACGAATAGATCACGGGGTGGGAGTTTACAATTGTGAGTGTTTTTTCCGACACGCATCCGGAAAACGTTTTCCATGTCATGATCTTGAAAAGCAGCAGTTTGGGAAGCAAACAGACGTCTATAAAAGTAAATTACGCTCCAGCGTAACCCCTGCTTATGTTTATTCTGTCAGAAGCGTTTTGCCCACGGCTTTGAATAATCATGATTATTCAGAATTGTGTGTAGGTTGGGCAATTCATATTCCTCCTAAATGGCTTGCTGTCGACGTAGGCCGGAATAAACTCACTTCAGAGTAAATCCAATTATCACATAAGAAAAGGCAATCCATATTCAGATATGTAATTATACACACTGCCTTCCCCTGTTTTTAAAAGGCCGAGCACATGCTGCCCTCTAAAAGGCATCGCTCATTTGTTAATCATCACAAATGAATGAGTCCATTGTCGACGCACAATGACATCTGTGCAAATCCCTCTGACTGTGTTTCCCGGATTTATTTATGAATTGTCGCTCCTCTAATAGTCGAGTCCTTATTTCCATGCACGCGTCGTACTTGTGTGACTTTGTGGCGAAAAGTCATTGGAATTAGCCAATGTTGCTACCGGGTCGTGCATTTATGCGCAATTATCTGCTAGGCTGCATTAGAGACTCTTAAATAAACAGGCTGTTTTTCCGCAGTTGCTACGGGACACGCTCTTAGCAACTGTAATTAACAGCGGCTAATTAACAAGGTAATGCACGAGTCTTGGAGCTGCTGTAAATACGTGTGCTTTGTGGGCCGCTCTCCAGCACGGCCGGTAATTGCCTTTTTTTAGCTCAAAATATTTGCTAACTTCTGTATGACAGACAAATTATTCCTGAAAGTGAGCGAGATGTTTCTCGGCCCTCTCGAGGCTCAGATGTGCTGTGCGCTGAACTGTGAACTCAGTCCGTCTCGATGAAACATGAAATCACTCTCGCTGTATCTGAGAGCTCTGGTTTTATGACAAGTTAAAGGGATAGTTCACCTCAAAATGAACTACTGTCATTATCTACTCACCTTCGTGTCGTTCTGAACCCGCGTGACTTTCTGTGAATCACCAAACGAGACGTTTAGCACGTCGTCCAAGCTGTCTTTGGACATACAAAGGAAGTAGAGAGTGAGCAAGAGCTGTCAAGATTCAGAAATAGACAAAAAAAAAACTCATGTTCGTGTAGAGTAGGTCCAGTATGTTCCCACATATATATGGGTGAAAGACGTAAAAGGATTTTCAAGCATCAAAAGTGTAAGCCGTTTTCACATTTTTTTCTCTCATATTTTGACTTTTTTTCCACAAGTGTTTTTGAAGCATCAGACGCTTCACTTGCATTTAATATGCTTTCTATGTACTGTATATTAAATCAATACACGAACGCTTTAAAAGAAAATTTTAACAGTCAACCCTTAATCCATATTATTGTTTTTATCTAAATAAAACTTTAAAAGCCTTATATAGGTTTGCAAATTGCACCTTTATGCTATTTCAACCTTGTTACTTATAATAATAATAGCTAAGGAAGCTGACATTAAAACACCCAACCAACTAGTTTTATAATTGCATTTTGTAAAACACTTTACATTAGTTATTGCATATGTTAACATGAACTTACCATGAGCAATTATATTTATTAACTTTATTAAAAAACGTAATTTATTTAAAAATCCAGTTGTTCATTGTTCATGTTAGTTGATGGGGCTTTAACTAATGTAAACAGATTAGATTTTAAAAATGTATTATTAAATGTAACCAAGATTATAAAGTGCTGTTCGTTGTTAGTTCATCTTAACTAATGTAGTTACCTACTAATTTAACTTAATTATAAAGTTATGGCCGTATGAAATCTCTTTTGTTTTTTTATTTTTATTTTTTCTCCAAATTCTGTTTTTTTGTTATTTACATTTTTCCTGGATTCCGTTTTAATTTGTTTGATTGTATTTGAAGGGTGTCTAATTAAGTGAATTCCGAAAATCCCTAAAAAAAAAAAAAAAATTTTATGATTTCACACTTTTATCAAAAACAGTGTTAAAAATGAAAAGTAAACTTTAACAACTTTAACAAACTGCCGTAACAACAAAAGGTATCCGTTTAATAAAAATTTATGATATTCCTTAAAAGTAATGTTTTAATAAAGTATTATTATTATTGTTACTCATTTGAAAAGTACATTCTGCTGTACAATAGTAATTTATTTCTGTCATAATTTCAAGTTAAGCATAAACTTTTAAACTTTTTTTTTTTTGACTGGATGTAGTGAAGAAATTTGTTCAAAATTTGTGCCAAACTTTGTGATTGATTTAAAAACAGAGAGTGAGAGAGAGAGAGAGAACTATATATATATAATTTAGAAGTGTAAATCAGATCATTTCAAATTGTGGCGGAGGGGAAGATATTTAGTGAACTGTTATATTTTGTTGATAAAATATATAATATAAATAATTTATTTTTCAGTTATTTATACTGTTTGTCCTGCTGTTCCATCTTTACTTGTCCATCTTAAGGCACAGCAGATGTATTGTGCCAGTAACAGGTGACCTGTGATGTTATTTCCACCTCCTCACCCGTGTTATCATCCGTTATCCAGCGCAGCAGCACGAGGGAGCTAAAGCAGGACCATAATCCAGCCGGCAGAGCCCTGATCCTCAGATTCAGAAGAGTTTGTTCATATTAGATGTGGAAGTGCTGCTGAAATGATCAGTTTTTCAGTCTCGTGGGGTCTGGTGAAGCATTTCTGTGACTCAGATATCGTGTTGCTACAGTCACTGAATTAATGTTCTGTGTTATGAGGTCTGACGGAGTTAAGAGCAGAGTTTCCCAAAAGAAGAAAAAAAAATTCATGCTTTTTACACTATCATCATACCAATACCATTTCTGCATACCAGTACCACCTCTTTACTATCTCAACTGTTTCTTATTGAGATTAAATGGCAAGCAAATGGAAACCTTTGTCTCCAGTTGAGCAGATTTGTTTTCTAGACATATTTTTCCAAAAGCAAATGATCTGAGCTGCTGTTCACATCCATTTTATTATGGACCATATACAGTAGCTCTTTACAATAAGGTTTCATTTGATAACATTGTTTAACTACTTGCACTGATGCGACATGATTAAAAGATGTATCTGTTAATATCATTTCATTGACCTGAGTTGATGTGAAATAACAATGAAGAGTTCATTTTTAATAAACAACATTAACAGATGCTGTTACAAATGTATTGCTCGTAGTTCATGTTAGTTAATGCATAAAATAATGTTAACTGATGGAAGCTTACTGTAAAGTTACCGTATACTCTGTGTGATTATTCATGTCTTCTTTTATCCAATGTAAAATTCTAAAATTCTGAGATGAAGTTAATAATGAACTATAAAGCAGCAACTTATGAGCAATAAATCAGGTTTAAAATAGGCAAACTAAACAAACTAAAAGAATAAAAACATTTTCATTACTTAAAATAAATGTTAAAAATGTATTCAAATGCTTTTTTGTTTTTGATTTCAGCTAGTTGCCAGGGCAACATTAATTTTAGTTTAGTTTGATGTATTAAAATGACTAAAAAAAGAAATAAAAATTAATAAAAAAAAAAAAAAAAAAAAATATATATATATATATATATATATAGTCATGTTAATGAAAATGAAAAATATAAAATAAATAAATAAAAAATATTACAAATATTAATAAAAACTATAATAGTACCTAAACAATAAAATAGCTCTACTATAAATAAAAACATATTGGTTTGGGTGAGGAAAATTAACCTAAATTTAATTAATCCTTTTCCTTTCAACAGTTGTTGCACTCAGATCTCATTTGCATATTACTAAAATATATATATATATATATATATATATATATATATATATATATATATATATATATTATTTTTTTTTTAAGCAAACAATGGCTTTAGCTAAGCTAAAGTGTGATGGAAATACTATTAACACTATGTTAGTACCACGGTACTCTTCAGTAAGAGTTTGCAGCAGCTGTTTTTATACTGTAATGTGTTAAATACATTGAAGCACGGTATATCCGATCGCATTTCAAAGTCTTTAATTGTCTGACTCCATATTTAGCTGCTCTTTTCATGATTACAGCAATCGTTGTTCAGACGTGCTGGTTAAGTGATTAACTGATTATTTATCAACACATATATGATGCCTTTAACCTTCCCTCGTAGGTGCAGATGATGACGTGTTGCCAACACTCACTAGTCATTTGCATAGCATTTAAATGTTGGGAATTATAATAATTTGGACAGGCTGTTTGGCATCTGAGAGCAGTGAGAGCTGCAAGCACTCCTTCCCCAAAAGTGAGAGTATAATCAGTAAGAGGTTGACCTCCCAATCCAAACAGATGGTCCTCGACGCTGCCAGAGAACCAACGAGAAACGAGATGGTAATTAGGTGGGATAAATATTCTTGGCTGATTCTTATGAGTTGTGAATTTTCACATCCGTCGGAGAATAACACTTGTTTTCTGTGTATCTGGCAAGCCAAACCGTTTTCAACCAAAAACCACCATGACACTACCATGCTTTATTATTATTATTATTATTATTATTTTGATATTCCACAGAGTTACCATTTCCATGACCTTTTTATTTGTTTCTGATTAATGTTTAGTACTTAAAATTGATTTAAATTCTGAATTATTCATAAGTAAATCAAACAATTCAGATTTATTCAAACTGATTCGAATGAACTGTTTCAAAATAGTTTCATTTTATTATAATTGATATACTATTATAGTTTTTGCTAATATTTTTTAATTGGATTTTAATTTAATATTTTCTGTTTTCACTTTAATTTTACTTAGTTTTATTAACTTTGTTGTGTGTTTTTGTCATTTTTTCTTTGGTTTAGATATTTAAGTTTTTAGTATATTTGTTAATTTTAGTTTCAATTATTTTAGTACTTTCAGTTAATATTGATTTCATTTCGAGTCACGGTTTTTTATGGTTTTAGTTTTTGTTAACTATAATAACCTTGAGCAAAATGAACCATTAAAAATAAAATGAAATAAATAAATTCTATTGATTCCATTCATTTGAGTCATTTCTTTCTTGAGTGCTTTTCTTTTTTTTTTTATCACCGAGAGACATGTATTTAATATTTTACAGCAGATCGAAACTATATAAAATAAACTTAATAAAAACAGAACTTAAAATATTTGAATTTGATATTTGGATTACTTTTAAAATATATTTTATTTTTAAATTATATTAGATTCAGCTTCATTGTCAGTTCCTCAGTACTTGTACTCTGTACTTTAAACCTAGTTTTAAATAAATTATAAGTAAATTTTCATCGACAGTATTTTATTTTCTATTTATATTTATAAAAAAATAAAAAATAAAAACTGGGATGGTAATTATTCTGGCTCATGGTGTGTAATATATTATTATCTTATGTATTTTATTATTATCTTCACAAAAAAAAGTGGTTGGTTCCACCACAGTCCTTTGTTTGTAATGGATCTCTAGTGTTTTTTATTTTCAGAGTTCGGGGATTTTCCATGTTTTTTTTTTTTTTCTTTCACTTTACTCTTTTATTTTTTACTCTCATTGTGCTGATGATGCTCATTTGATAGTAAAATCCTTCTCCTTCACCCCGGACTAACTAAAGAAATGCAGCTTTCACAATGAGTGCGGTTTGAGTGAGAAACACGCTGCGATAATAACGCGTCCCTCAGGTGAGCGTTTAGTCAGAACTCATTGTTCTGTTGAGTTCTTTGTCTCATAAAGTGCTCTCAGGGCACTGAGAATAACTGAGTAACATGTGTTGATGCAGAGGTCTGGTCATGAATGTGCTGATAATTGAGAATAGTGTCGCCCAGCGAGGCACTTCCATGAACATTAGACCTGCAGCCTCGCAAAATAAACCCGCAGTGGGAACAACTTGTTCAGAAAGACTGTTACAAAAGGATCTTTTCATGTTGTTTGGCACTTTTAAGGGCAGTTTGTAAAGAAATACACATTAAACACTGAAATATTCTGCCATGTTAAAAAAGGAATAGTTGACCTAAAAATGAACATTTAATGAAAATGTGCTCACCCTCAGGTCATCCAAGATGTAGATGAGATTGTTTCTTCTTCAGATTTGGAGAAATGTAGCATTGCATCAGTGTCTCAGCAATGGATGCTCTGCAGTGAATGGGTGCCGTCAGAATGAGAGTCCATAATCCATAATAATGCTTTCTCCAGGGGAAAACAAGCCTGGTCTGAATCAGGAGAGAAATCTGCACAGATCAAACACCATTTACAAGCCAAAACAAATATGTGGGAGATGGAATTCATTCACTGGAGGAAGCGTTATTATGGATTGTGGACTTGTATTTTGCCAGAGTTAATGGATTGAAGTTAAAAGCATCTTGGTGATGGATTTGTTTCAGTTTTTGTCTTCTCGAGATGTTAACTGATGGACTGGAGTGCTGTGGATTACTTGTGGATTATTGTGATGTTTTTATCAGCTGTTTGGACTCTCATTCTGACGGCACCCATTCACTTATCAACATTCTATCAGTGCAGGTTAACGGAATTAGAAATAATTAAAGCTGCACAAGTGAACAGAGTCAGTATGTTTAGCTGAATTATTTGCAGAAGAATAAAAGTACAGTAGTTGCTCACTGTAGTATCCATCCGTGCTGCTGTGATCAGTTGTTTATGAGTCATATTGCTGAGCTGAACGCGCGGTCATCCAACACTTCGAGAACAGAATGCGCCGTTAATATCAGTGCCACAAACGCTCGGCCCGGCTTCAATAACACCAAATGTAATCTTTAGAGCTTGTAATTTCAGAAATGTTGGGACTGTACGACGTCCTCTCATTCATCACGAAGTAACTGAGACAAACCTTGTTGTAATATGAAGGTACCATCTTTGCTGTGTGAAATATATTGCTTTTGCTTGCTGTAGAAAGCTGACTGAATATCTTAGTATTATTTTAGCAAGTTCATTTGAACTTTAGTGTTAGTAATTTTGTAATGTGCTTTTGCCAGTATTATTAGGTTGTTTTTTTTCTAAAATATTTCTGTTTGTATTAGTGATCTTATCATTCCTCTCACCTCAGCCTCTTTGTTTCTCCTCTGCACCTGTGTGTGTTTAAATGTTAATGTCATCGTGTGATGAGCTTCATGATGTTCTTCTTAATGTTGATGATTTACACTAGAGGACAATCCTGTGCAAAATTGATGCTGAAGTGCATGAGGGGTTTCGTGTCAGTTATAGTGTTATTTTAGTCTCATTAAGAGATTATTGTACTTTGTATTAATATTTTGCATTACTTTTATTTTTTACATTACTTTTTTATTTTTAGATTTTACTTTTTTTTAGCAAGTTTTCTTGTGTTTTTGTCATGTTGTGAGTTTTTATTATTATTATTATTATTATTATTATTATTATTATTATTATTATTATTATTATTATTAATATTCCTGTATAGTTTAGCAGTTTTTATTTTAGTTTTATTTGCTTTGGTCAAGTTAAGCTAAATGAAATTGAGAAATGTTGCTTTGCTATCTGAATTAAAACAAGTTTATTTATTTAAACAGAAGATATAATTGGCATATATAAGTTTGTGTGCATTTGTCAGTGTTATTATAGTATTGGTTATATAATATTATAGTATTTATTAATATTTTTAATTTAGATTTTATTTTCATATATGCAGTTTTGATTTTCATTTGTTTAACTTTTAGTACTTTTGTCATGTGGTTTCATTTATTAGATGTATATATTTATTTGGCTTCAATTTCTTTATTTTATTTTTTGTCATTTTAGTATTTCAAAAATGTAACATTTATTTTAGTTTTAGAAATTATGTGCTTTTGTCAGTTTTGTTAAATACAAGCTTTAATTTTATTTCAAATTTAGTTTTAGTAAGTTTAGAACATTATCTTAAACTTTTTCATTTCAGTTAGTTGTCAGTTTTATTTTAGTATCATTAAAAATAGTTAAATCAAATTACGTTGGTTTTTTTTTATCTAATATTTTTTGGTGCATATTAAAGTTTTCGGAATTGTGGTCACATTAGCTGTTGTTTTTATACATTAGCCATAATCTGTGTTAAAATAAGTCCTGTTGCCCCTTTTAGATGATAAATATTCAGCTAAAAGTGTTTGTAGTGTTTCTGAGTCTGTGTTTGACATGTCAGTCCAGGCTGTGTTTTTTAACGTACATTCAGTTATAGAGCCGCATGCGTCGCTCACAGGCATCAGTAAAGCTGTGTAACTGCTTCAAAACTCGCACTGCTTCTCCAAAATTTACTAGAAACCCTGAGGAAACTCATCACTGCTGCGCCAGTCAACACATCTGATCCATCCTTACCCAGACTTCAGCTTTTATTGAGCTGCGATGCCTGAAACTCATCGCTTGGGAACATTACTTTTAACAGCTCATTACATTGTATTGTTATTTTTTAATGGAAAGTGTGGCGTTAGTTACTTGGCATCGCTTCATCCTCACTGTCAGTTGATTTTAAGCACGCTTTAAGCAGAACTGGAGTGGTGTGTTTGCAGGACTTTACACTCATAGATGTGTTTTTGCCGTAGGCGAGTATTTGTCAGCTTAACATTGTTTTTCTGTGCAGCATCTAAAGCAATGTGAGGAAGTTGTGCAGACTTGTTGATTATAATGGGAGTGATGTATGTTGTTGCGTTACATGCTTCATAACAACTATGAGGAAGGAAAAGGTTGCATTTTTCAATGAGTAGACTGTAAATAGATTCTTTAGTAAATAGAAAAAAATTGAAAAAGTCACTTCAGTAAGGCAGTTTTATATAGGCTAGTACAGTATGTGGTAACTACAGTTTGTTTTCAATAGTAAATTATTATTCATTATTCATAACCAAACAGCATTTTTTTATTCAAAGAAAAACATTGAGAAAAACAATCACATATGTGACCTTGGAGAACAAAAGCAATCGGAAGTCTCTGGGGTATATTTGTAGCAATAGCCAAAAATACATTGTATGGGTCAAAATTATCGGTTTTTCTTTTATGCCAAAAATCATTAGGATATTAATAAAAGATCATGTTCCATGAAGATATTTTGTAAATTTCCTACCATAAATATATCAAAACTTAATTTTTGATTGGTGCATTGCATTGCATATCTAATTATAGAATGAATGGCACACTTTGTTGTAGATCTGTGGCCCGTCTGACAGCTCTATCTTGATTTATCAACCTGCTAGTTTACTCGTCTTTAAACTTTTAGAGAAACGGTCTCAAGCTGTTACGGCATGAGTCACTGGAGTAAAGATGCTTCATTAAGGTGGCTGTGGTCACTTTAACTGCTGGCTGAATGCTGATTTGATTCGGCGTGTCCTGTGGGGATTCGTGCTCTTCTCTCCGAAGCGGCGGCGGCTCACAGAGGTGCTGCTGCTGGATGCAATTTGTTACACATGAGTAGCCCAGGCTGCTTTGCTGGCTCCTCCAGGGGTTTTTCGCCGGGATAAATAGATCAATTCTTCTATGGAGCTCTTAAAGTGACTGTTTGCCAGTCAATGCGCGACTGATGCGCCGGTGTCAAGACTTGCATGCTGGGATCAGCTCCACAATACCTTTATTCCCCAGCACTTGTGACAGAGAGAGACTGGAATGACTCAGGTAATTCTTATTGGGATATGAACTGTATGGCATGTGCTCTGAAGGGCCGCGACCTACAGCACTGTAATTCTGAAGCCATAATTCATCATATTTTAGCCAAACCATTGCTTCTGGCTAAAATACGCATCCAGAATAATGCTTCCTGCAGTATAAAAATGTAATCTGGTCTGAATCAAACCTGCACAGATCAAGCACCGTTTAGCTACAAGCCAAAGTAAAAAGCTCTAAACAAATATGTGTATGGATTTTGATGTGAGAGACAACAGGAGATGTTATTATTAGGGATGCACATATTCGATTTTTGCCAATATCCAGTATGCCGATATTATTCAAATCCTTTTGCCTGATAACCGATATTTTAGCGGTTATCAGGCAATATTGAAGGAGATGGCAATATTTCCCTTTGTTTTGAAACAACACCAAGTCTCTCTTTTTTTAATTTAAGTTGGTTTTGAGCAACTTATTTGTTAGAACTTGTGGCGGGAGGAGCAAACGACAGACACAGTTGGTGTGGCGTCAGGCCTCGGAGAGGCTTTTATTAACAAAAAAATAACCAAAAGAGGGAATAAAAGTGTCCAAAGGGGAACAGTGTCCTCGTCGTGCTGCGGGGTATGTGAAGGGCAGGTAGTGTTCAGGAAGGAAGGGTACAGGTAAGGGGCGGAGTCCGGCGGCCGCACGCCTTCCCCTCTTCGGTCCGGGGCACGAGGGACGGCTGCTTCTTCCAGGGACAGAGAAACCGGGTTTTAGTCAACAGCCTCAAACCAACCACAGGGTAAATGACAATAGAAAACCGTCACTTACCCCTTTTGTGGCTGGGAGGCCGTCTCTGTCGTTCCTCCGTCCCAGTCCGGGTTTTCGCGAACTTTTGCGAGCGAGAGGGAATGACATCACCAGGTGTTGCCCAACTGCGCTGTCTAGGCTCCGCCTTGCCCGCATTCTCCACCACTGTGGCGGAAGGAGCAAACGACAGAAACAGTGGGTGTGGCATCAGGCCTCAGAGAGGCTTTTATTAACTAAAAGATAACCAAAAGAGGGAATAAAAGTGTCCAAAGGGGAAGAGACCGGTCTCCCGAGGAGAGGCGTGCTCGGCATTTAAACAGTGGTGGTGATGAGGCTCCAAATACATCAGGTGTGCCCCATCACACGCCGCCAGCCCTGGCTCTTCCAGCGGCCCTCCTCTCTCACACACCCACTCCTGTCGGGAGCCTGGTGAAGGGCGGCGATTAAGGGACGGGGTGACGATGATAATTGGGGGGGAGGCAGCCAACTCGTCACAAACTAATAAACATTATTAAAGTTTTTTTTTTTTTTTTTTAATGAGAGTACATTGAAAGCCTTGAAAATATTAAAAAAATCTTTTAGAGCTCCTTGCATTTTTAAGTTTTCAGAATCCATTTGAAAAAAAAAAAATAGATGACATATTAATGAATAAATCAGTATATATTAAATTATTTATATTACAAGTGTTATGTTTGTGATTTTTATTCATGTAAGCTACAGTATAGCTTCTAACATTTAAATCAAAACAGAGTCATGATTTTATAACATTATTTACACAAGTATCTTAATGTTATATGTACATTTTAAGCATTTATTGGCCGATTCCGATATCGTTCTGATAATATCATGCATCCCTAGTTATTATGGATTTCAGTTTGTCTGTTTTGTTTAACCAAAATGTTTTTTTTTTTATGGTTTTAGTCTGTCTAGAGGAGATGCATTACTGAGGTTTCATTTCTCTCGTCTCAATTAAATCTCATTCCGGTCTAAGGAGAAATAATTAAGCTTTTAAACGGATCTAACTGGAATTGTTTTCCTTCCTGTGGGCGTCAGAATGCCACTAACTGTCTCTTTCAGCCATTGCACGAGAAACAAAAACCCTGTGTGCATGAAAGCTGCTTTTGGACGTGCAGATCTGAAAGCAATCAACCTGTTAACAGCCAAATGAGTATCAGAACGCTAATTACTGGTGGACCACTGCAGCGTTTGAGAGCAGAATGAATTTACCACGTCCTGTGTGACTGCATTCAAATAGTTCCGTTGTTTGTAATAAGTTGGATGCAGGAAGTACGAGAGGCTTTGAATGTTATATGCTTGTGTGTAGAAATGCTGAAATGAGTCTCAGTTTAGACAAACAAAAACTCTGTTCATTCACAGTGTTGATCACTAATGACTGAAATCCACTTGAAAACCACTGATTCTCTTTTGTTTATTCTTAGGAATCATCTAGATTGTCCTTCACTGAGTTGTGTTTTCCTGAGAGAGATGAAACTTCAGCTAGCTGTGTTTCTGCACCAACAAACACCAAAGGAAGTAAGATGATGGAGGGATTTTTTGTTTTATTTATTGTTGTTTGAGTGGGTTAATGTGGTTTCTCCTCAGATGACAGGATTTACATCTTGGGCTCTTGATGTCTACTGTACATCAAGGACGTCTGTAATACCTGGAGAAAGCCGTTCGTTAGTATTCTCATTCATCTCAGAGACAGTTGCTCAGCTGCTGTAGGATGTACGTGATTGGAAATCTGCTATCTTTGCTCATGGGAACAATAGAAATATACAGTACTTTCAGAGATCCATGAACCAGCCGACTTTTTATATAACTTTCTTTTATTATTTTTGGTTTCTTTGTTTGTTTGTTCTTGTTTTGAAAGTCGCTTTGGATAAAAGCATCTGCTAAATGTTTTAATTGAACTGAATTGTATTTATTTATTTATTTATTATTGTTGTTATTATTATTTTTTATAGTTCATTTATAGTATATGAAAAGCTGTCTATTAGTATTATGTGTGATGCACCTGCTAACCAGCTAAATCTTGAACATCGACTCCTTTTATTATTATTTTTAAATATGTTATTTTATTTATTTTCTTTTTTTTCTTTTTACTTTATCACTCATTTATAGCTATAGAGGATAACTATTTATAAGTATACTTTTTGGCCCATTTTGTTTTATTTTTGTTTAATTATTTTATTGTTTTTATTAACTAATTTATTTTATTTTTAAACTTTTTTTAAACTTTTTTGGCTAAACCTATTTGATTTTAGTTATTATTTAATTATGTAATGTTTTTATGGTTCATTTTATGGATAGCTCTCTATAAATATTGGATTTTTGGCCCATGCTAACCATCTAAACCTTTATTTTAATTTAAAAATATTGCTAATTTATATGAATCACTCTCTGTAATTATTATAGACCTTTTTGGCCTATACTATGCTAAACCTTGAACATTGGCAACAGAATTTTTTTTTTTTTTTTTTTACTTTACTTTACTTTACCAAGGTGTTCCACTAGCATATTACTGGCCTCAGAGTTAACAGGCCATGATTGAAAAGTCATAACAACCTAAATTCTGATTTGATGGTGCTTGAGTAACAGAAAATGTAGTTATTGTAACTAGAAGAACTGTCTTGAACGGTCTAGTCTAGTCCAGGTTTGTTTATGCTGGTTAGTGGTGCTGGTCACCAGCTAAACTTGATGATAAAGCAATGTGTCGCTAGCTGTGCAAGTCTAGACAATGTGTGATGCACCAGATATTTCCAAATGTCAGAATCTGTCAGCTTTATATAAGAGGATCTGAATTGATAGTATAATCTGTGAAAGTGTCAGACATAACCAAGCCAAACGCTTATCGAGCAGGCATCGGTGCAAATAACATATTAGGAAATGTTTATCCATTCAAACTGTGCATTATATCCGTAAACCGTTGTTCTTTTCAAAGGAATAGATAATAGTTTGAGCAGAACAGACAGTCAGAGGTTGATGAGCTGTTCATAGCCTGAGAGGGAGGTTATCTGCTGAAATCACAAAGTTCCCCAGAAAAATGAAAGCGCTGAAATCAGAGGAAAGTCTGGTCCTGATGCTTCGGTAAACAGCAATTTCAGCCCTGCTGTAATCAAAGATGTCTGGCGCTTCTGATTGGAGAGGGTAGAGAACACAAATACCCCAGTGTTGTTTTTGTGTGTGTGTGTGTGTGTGTGTGTGTGTGTGTGTGTGTGTGTGTGTGTGTGTGTGTGTGTGTGTGTGTGTGTGTGTGAGACACTCTCCCTTGCAAATAGAATAAAATACAGCGTGAAATGCTTCCTGCAGAGACCAACACTCACACACGCATAAAAGAAAGGCAGGAGGAGGGAATGAATAAACCGACGAAAGCCAGAAAGAAAGGAACATAATTTCACAACGACTGGGACGCGATCCAAGCCTCACTTTCTTCATGTCTTATCAGCCACTGCAGTGGGGACACATTGCATTGCGCTTCAGCAGAAAAAAGGACTAACAGATAGAATACATTAGACACGTGTTAAACAGAGGCTTTCATGAGCGCCGGCCTTTCGGTGTGTGTGTGTGTGTGTGGGCACTGACAGAGACACACATTCACTGCTGGAGAGTACTGATCTTGAAAGACTTGAGTGTATGTGTGTGTGTTGTTTCGTTCTGCTCTCCTGTGATTACGTGTGGCTCGGGTCATCACATCGTGGTCTGTTTTTTAGTTGAGTATTCAGTTCACAGGGCAAAGGATGTGTTTAAATAGTGAATTAAATTTATTAGATTAAAAACTGTTTGTATGTGCACACTTTTGCTTTATTTTCTCATGAATATCTATCTGTCATGATACGGATATCTCGGTTCGGTACATGAGGCCTTTCAACAAATACAGGTATTTCACCCCAATCCAAAAGGGGACGCCCGCACTGTTAGTCTGTTAGTCTAATATTAGTCTGTTTCTCTCTTATTCCGAGGTCACTGTAGCCACCAGATCCAGTCTATATCCAGATCAGATGGCGGATCAGCAACTAGAAAGGACCTCTACATCCCTGAATGTCAGTGAAGACCAGGACTAGAGCCCCAGAGACAGATCCCCTGTAAAGACCTCGTCTCAGACGACCACCGGGACAAGACCATAGGAACCAGTTGAGTCCTCTGCACAATCTGACTTTGCTGCAGCCTGGAATTGAACTGCTGGTTTCGTCTGGTCAGAGGAGAACTGGCCCCCCAACTGAGCCTGGTTTCTCCCAAGGTTTTATCTCCATTCTGTCACTGATGGAGTTTTGGTTCCTTGCCGCTGTCACCTCTGGCTTGCTTAGTTGAGGACATTTAATTTCCAGCGATATCGCTGACTTGACAAATGATTGCAAAGATGCTATTTAAACTGAACTGAGTTGGATGATGACATCACTGAATTCAATGATGAACTGCCTTTAAATGTAAAATTAGTGTTTACTAGTGTTGTTACGGTACCAAAATTTCAGTATTCGGTAGTAATACCAGTGAAAATCCATTGTTCTCGGTACCAATTTCGGTACCAAAGCAAAACACTGAAGCATGCTTATTAAAAATTTGACTATACTTTAATTTAATCCAAAATGTGTACATATTTAATTTTAAAGGGATTTTGAATTTTAAAGCCAAGAATAACAACTAAGTTAGCTAAAAAAAAAAAAAAGCCCAGAACTTCTTTTCTGACTGATATGACACAAACAATGTTAATTTGTACATTGTTTTTTTTACTCTAATAAATGTTATAGGAGCATTAAATAGTTAATAAAGAAACTTAATTCTAATGCTCATTATATTAGCGTTAGCCACGCTTATACTAACGATTAATTACTCTAATAACAGCGTTCATTTCAATCTGACATTCAAATTAAAATATTTCATAGTATTCATAACAGAAGCGGTGTTTCACACAGTGCATATGCAAATTCATTTTCTGGCAGCAGGAGGTACTTGTAGAGCGCACAAAAGAGAGAGGTTTCCCAAGTAACCCAAGTGCTGAGCCTGCGCTCACAAACGCTGCTCAGGCATTACAGGCAAGATTAAATGAAAACGACATCCAAAATTTTCTGGAGACAGTTGGTTTTCTTCTGAAATACAGTGATATAAAAACACTCGCACCGGGTTTAGACTTTGACACGTGCAGAGCTCATGTTTATTCAACGAAGTCAACACCTTTTGGAAAATCTGTTTGTTGCAGTCAGTTTTGATATTTCCCAATGTATGGGAAACACTTTGAAACTTACCTGCTTGAACTTTAATTTGATCTAAGTGTCTGTCTTTAAAATGTTTTGTTAGTTCGGTGTGCTTCCTACTTTTGAGGCTGCCTCATCTCAGTGCTTTTATGAAGAGAGCGCATCTGCGCACCTCTTGGATAGCGCACCAAGAACCGGGTTGACCAGGTACTCAGTAACGTTACCACCGGTACTTAAAAAAAACTGGTACCGTAACATTTTAATTTTTTTTTAGTACCGACTTGGTACCGAAGTACAAGGTCTTTTGACAACACTAGTGTTTACTATCGTCATTTTTCATTATTGACACACTATTTTCCTAATTAATGTTGTTCAGTTGCTTTGACACAATCTGTATTGTTAAAAGCGCTATATAAATAAAGGTGACTTGACTTGATAACCGGCCGCCAGCAGAAGCGATCACTTCAACAGTTTCCTTATACCAGCAGAATCAACTTTAAACACTTAATGTCTTTTTAATAATGCTTCACTGTATAAAGGTCTGCTCTTATTTGTGTACACTCGCAATGAAAACAAAACATAGTGCTTTTGTAAAATAAAGAAAAGAAATAGGATGTCGCTTTCTGCCATTTGAGTTTCCTTTCTGTGAACAAATTAAGCCTGTCACAAAAATGAACTGAAACCCAGCGTATGTAGGGAACCTTACGCGTCACACTGTTTTTTCTCCCTTGTTTATGTGTAAACTAAGTCAAATATATTTCAAGAATGTATGCCTTGTATGTATATATTTACTGCATATTTTATATATATATATATATATATATATATATATATATATATATATATATATATAAAATATATATATATATATAGTATTTTCACATCTAGGTGGAAAGTGGAAAAACTTGTAAGTTGTACTACTGTCTGTAATCCATCTATACATCTTTCTATCAGTCCGTCCATCAATCCATCCATCTATCCATTCATCTGTCATTCTATTAGTCATTCTATCTGTCTGTCCATCCCTCCTTCTCTGCTGTTCCATCCATCCATCCATCCATGGTTCTTTGTCATTGGATCCTTCTTATTCTCAGTCGTTCCATCCATTCATCCATCCATCCATTCATCCATCCATCCATCCATCATCCATCCGTCTTTCTATCATACTGTCAGTTGTTCTGTCATCATTCAATCAATCATTAGTTAGTTTGTTCTAACTCTATTCCATTCTATCCATTGTTCTATTCATCTCAAGTTCAGATGTTCTTTCATACTCACATTCTGTTGTTGTCATTATATCATTCTCACTTTCAATTCAGCTGTTTTCAGCTTCTATCATTGGGTCTCTCTCAAGTTCTGTTGCAATCTCTGTCTGTAAGGCCTTCAGACATTCAAAATTTGTCTAGTTATAAAATAGTTATATGAATTTCTTTGCATTTTCTTTGAATCCCAACTGCTGTGTAGTGAGTTTTTAAATAATCAATTTTCCTGTTGTCTGTCTATGCGAATAATGTGCAAGCACAGTAATTTTATTATTTGGCCCACAGCACAAGCCCCTTCTCAGAGTAAATGAATAGCTCACCTTTGTTCATTTGTTGACACAACACACTGTTACCCAGATCACCTGCATATTTCTTCATATTTTCCTTTAAAGTGTATTAAAACTTTGCACACCACCTGCTTGCTTCTATTATGATTCAATCTACTCCTCGTCGCAGTTACTTTCATTGGTGTACTGTGCGCCTCTATTCACATAGCTGTTGCTATCAAACCCTTTCAGTTAACGCACAATAGGGATCTTCATATTGACCTGTGGCTTATCATGAAGTACAGATGAGAAGTCACTCTGGATATAAATTCTCTAAAGGTTTTCCATTTTCATGCCACAAGTGCATAGTCACAGTTTATTGACCTCTCGCTAAGAAACGCAACCCCTTTTCCTATTCATTTGGTCCCGACGCCCGCAGGATGTTTTATATGTTGGAAGAAAGCAGCGTCATTCAGGCGACTGTGAATGGATGGAGAGTTCACGCTGATGAATGACCTAATCGTGTCTCAGAGGTGAATAAGATTAAATGTGTTCCCGAGATGGAAAGATTATTGTCTAATGAGAAAAGCATTAATCTGACACTGCCTCCAAAGAACTGAAGGAATCGTTTTTGTGATATGAAAATCCTTTCACACCAAATGTCCTCTTTATTAACACCAATTGAGATTGTGTCTGGTGCAGCTGCGGCTCTTTGACTCTTTTTGAGCTGTGAATGTTTGGCGAAGAGCTCAGGTAACCTTTGGTCGGTGTACTGGTGCTTTCAGATGGACTGATGATTTAACAGCCGTTGATTAAATATTTTGTCATCATTCTGCAGTCAGGGAGGGCTTCGCTCTCACTGTCATAACTCTCAATGATTCATTTTTTCCGACCCAATTTCCCTTCCAGGTCTAGTGGGACTGTTTATTTATCCAGCTTGAAGTCTCATTTGTCAGCTCTGAAACACAGGCGCAGGAAGCAGTGTGTTGAGGGACGCTGCAATTCCTCTTTAGGCCTGGAACGGTGTATATATGCAAGTGCACTACTGCAGGCGTTCACGCTCAGCCAAAGTAACGTACATATTACAACACTTGCAAGATGCTGCAATGGTTGTGAATTGCATTCTGATTCTATCACACATATGTGTACGTATAAACTATTTTTTGAAAGGTATGAATACTTTTATTCAGTAAGGATGGATTTAATTGATCAAAAGTGACATTTAAAATGTTACAAAAGATTTCTATTTCAAATAAATCATGTTCTATACATCAAAGAATCCTGAAAAATAAAATGTTTTCACAAAAATCTGAAGCAGCACAACTGTTTTAGCTAGAGATGCCCTGATATATCGGCTAATAATCGGTATCGGCCGATAAACATGAATAAACTTCAGAAGCTGTTGA
This sequence comes from Cyprinus carpio, assembly GCF_018340385.1. Taxonomy (NCBI): domain Eukaryota; kingdom Metazoa; phylum Chordata; class Actinopteri; order Cypriniformes; family Cyprinidae; genus Cyprinus; species Cyprinus carpio. The sequence continues at coordinate 22,675,167 of NC_056606.1, read as the reverse complement.
AAGATGCAGTACAACTTACTGAAATGCATCACGTCTCTTGTAATGACCCAATCAGAAATTTAACCAAGGGAAGAAGTAATCAGTGTCTATCAATGTTCCATTTACCTCAGGAAAGGTATCCCGTGATAGTTAGCTATAAAAACACTAAAGGAAGCATATTTACAACTAATTATATTTGCATGTTTGAATAAATCTGTTTTTATGTGCAGTTGAGTTGTTTACAAACATATTGGTTTTGAATATGATTATTATATCTGAAAATGAATAGCAGTTGAATAGTTTGGGATCTGTTGTTAATTGTAACCTCTGATATTATAGTAATGCAACAAATCAAAGGGTTTTCTGTATAATTTACAGCATTAGTTGGGATTATCGGTATCTGTTTCTGCAGATATCATTCTGAATAATCAGTTAACGGTTTTCAGTAATGGTGGATAGATTTAGTATTGGTGCATTTCTAGTTTTAACATTGATAAAAGTAAAAGAAATTTGTCTTGAGCAGCAAATCAGAATATTAGAATGATTTCCGAAGGATCGTGTGACACTGAAGACTGGCGTAACAATGCTGAAAATTCAGCTTTTATCACAGGAATAAATTACACTTTGCATTCTATTCACATAGAAAATAAATATTTTAAATTGTAATAATATTTCACAATTTTTACTATGTTTTTGATCAAATAAATGCAGTCTTAGTAAGCAGAAGAGAGTCCATATATATCAGATCTAAATCTTCATTTATCTACAAGGATTAGGATTAAGCATAAAGCAAACAATCCAACACAGGTGACTGATGGGTAGTACATTTTTAAACTCTGGTATCTTTAGAGTCTTCACTGTTTTTTAATTTTCCATTTTGACATGAAGCAATTGTAGCTGTTGACAGAAGTGTCTGTTGACAATCCAGCCTACACTTCTTGCATTCATATTGCAGTGTCTCTCTCCTGGCATCACGAGCGCTTCATTCGTCTCGACTTTACTGGCGATATAGAGTTTGGCTCATAATGCAGTGTGTTCACCCACTTCATTTCTGTCTTTTACAATTGGTTTAACTTGTCAGATTGTACGGCGTGACCCTAGTGAGATCTCGTGTAAAATCCGAGGCAGACAGCAACTGACATTTATGTCAGACTGTATGTTTACATCGTACTGTATATATTATCATATGACTGACAGCCTGACGCTTTAAGTCAGCAGTCCGTGTCCAATCTGACGCCCATATTTGCTGCTGGATGTAAGAGGTCATGCTCATTCTTCAGAGGGAAATGATGATTCAGGAATCCTGGAGCACTGTAATGTTTTTCTGTCATTTTTACAACTCAAAACCCTGAGTCGACTTCATTGTAATGAAAAGAACATCTGGGAATTTCTTTAAAACATCTAATTTTGGGTTCAACAGAAAAAAAAAGCAAGTGGTTTGAGAATGATGTGAGGCTGAGTAAATAAAGAAATAATTATTTATTTAATATTTATTAGCTTAAAATTGTGTTTCATCTGAGATTTATTAGTGTGTTCAGTATGGTTCAGATTCCCATGAGGTTTTCCCAGCATTGCTATTTGAATATTATTCATAAACTAGTATTTATTATTTTGAATTATATTAAATGTTAGTATTATGAAATGGCTTTTATTTTTATATTTTCATTCATTTTTCATTTCAGTTTCAATTAAAACTTTAATAATTTTGTTTTCTTCTTTTATTTCTATTCAAAATATTTAAAAAATGTATATTGTTATTTTTTGGTTTTCTTATTTCCTAAGATTGTGTTTCATCTTAGATTTATTAGTTGTTGTTGTTGTTGTTATTGTTTTGCTATTTCTATTTGTTTATTTTTTATTTCAGTTGTACTTTTAGTTTTAGTAATTTTACTTCTACTCAATGTAGATTTATTTTAGTTAATTGCCAAGCCAACATTTCAGTTTTCAGTTTCTAATATTCATATTTTGTCTTTTATTTTAGCTTTATTTCAATAAGCAATAATAGTTTTTAATAGTTTTATTTTTCATTAACAATAACAACACTTTTTCCCAGTCACACACTGTAGTTACGAAAGCAGAAGTGTCAGATTTGCAGGAAGTGTAGAAAACACAAGCAATCACTTAATTAGTGCTGTTTCTCATGCTGTTGATGAGATGAAGAGTGTTTTCTATGGATATGTGCTCAGTGAAGCGTGTTGTGTTGATTTCTCTGAGGTGGGAAATCACCCATCGAGAATAAATGACCTGTAAGCATGTGGAAGTAATTGGCCGTCAGCGTTTGTAATTGCGATTGCTGTGATCTTTCTGTTTGGTTTGTGCGATTGGTTCAGGTTGGAGTGCAGATGCTGACAGGTGTGGAAAAATTCATCTTACTATTGCTAGTGATCGGGATAAACTGGATTGATCCAGGTTTTCTAGATTAGATTTCACATTCACACTGCAAAATCTTGTTCATATCATAAACTAAAATTTACTAAAAATATATAATTCTATGGTAAAAAAAATATGTAATACTGATACCAGCTGATTTTTCTACCTTTCTTATTGTAAGTTTAGGAGTGACTCCATTATTTTTATATTTTAGTTTTAATTTTAATTAAAGTTTTATTAATTTAGATGTGTGTTTTGGTCACATTTTTTTTTTTTTTTTTTTTAGTAGTCTAGATTTTTTTATTTTATTTTTTTTTAGGTTTAGTTTTTTAGTTTTAATTATTACATTTGCATTAAATGTAACTTGGTGTACTTATATATATAAAGGACAAAATATTACTAAAACTATTACAAAAAATGCAAACAAAATATAAAAAGAAAAACTAATTCAAACTATTAATAAAAACTACAATCTCAACAGCGTCATTTAAACTAAACGAAACTGATAAATGTTTCCTTGGCAAGTAGCTGGAATTACTTTAATAAAATAAGTTTTAAAATTATTTTAATTTCACTTAACGTTTATTTTATTACATGTAACAATAATTATATCCAAGTTCTGTGGAGTGAAAATATAAAGTAATTGATCTGTAGAACATTTTGGGATCTCCAGTGAAGGAACTGCTACTTTGAGCTTTAGCTTCAGATAAATAACGTTAAGGATTTAGATTAGATTTTAATTATCACACCGTATAAACTTCTGTACACCTGAATCACGGATCCAAAAAAACAAAATGAAAAACTAAATTTGAGAAAGTCAGACAGCATTTCTACATCAAGATCAAAACAAAAATAAGACACTGAGGTGTGCTTGAGTTTGAGAAAGTCAGCCAGCGTTTCTACATCAAAATGAAATGGAAAATTAAATCTGCAATTAGTCATGGGAGGCGTATAAATTAGCATATCTTTGAACAAATGAGTTATCTAATAATTGTAGTTGTGGCGAGTGCTGGGAGGCCGGCAGGGTGCTGTTGCGTAATCTCTCATGCTTGTCGCTCCTTTGGGGAATCACAGATGGGTTTTAAACCGTCAGCCTGACTCGTGTCACTCGCACGCTTCACGACTGCCAATCTGCCGCGCTCCATCTCTATTCTGCTCTCGTATCGCTTTTACGTGGCAGAACTCATCCAGAGCCGGCGCCGCAGCGAAACGGGCCTCTAAACGCTTTTGATTGAGCGCGCTTTGGATCGGAGAGCGTTCAGAGGAATATTTATTTATTTGGCTGATGGCTGAATGATTTATGGACAATTTTGATGTGTGGCCTTTGTCTCGGCATCAGAATGCATCACAGCAAACACACTCTGCCATGGAAATGTAGGACTTCAGATGTGTGTGGAGCCACGAGTGCAATCCTGCAGATGTCATCCGGTCGTTTTGATCTCGAAAACAGTAGTGCTGCTAACTTTTTAGCGATCCGTTTACAAGAACAAGGCACCAATAAAATCAGTCAATCAATCAATTAATAGGATAAGTTATTATTATTATTATTATTATTATTATTTATTAATATATATTACATATATTAAGTTTATATACATTTTAATTTGATAAATTTATAATTAGGGATGAGATTATTTATAATTTGATCGATTTTATATATGTATGTGTGTATATATACACACACACATATATATAATTACATTACATTAAAATTATAATAAATTGCATTAATTTATTAAATTAAATTATAATTTGTAAGTATCTATAATTTGCACATGAAAAGTTATAATTAGTTTATTATTAGTTTTATTTCACAAGTAACATTTTATTATATAATATATTATTAAATAACAATAACATCTTATAAATAAAATATAAAAAAATCATATAGAAGTTATTGCTATTTAATAATATATATTAATGTTATTAATAATATATTAATTATAAATTCTAAAATTCTAAGACGCATGTACTGTTTGTAATATTTTATAATGTAATATTTCATTCAATCTTTGATAACACTAAGTTGCATCTTAATCAAATCACAGTTCAAAGGAAATGGAACTAGCATTGAAAAACTTGGTGTTTTCTAGTTTAGTCTATTTAGTGTACTTTTCTCTCTCTCTCACTTCGATAATGTCACCCTAACTGAGATCATATATTTGTAATTTTTTATTAAATTATAGGAATTAGATCAAATGTGTCAGTGTTGCTTCATTTTGTGTGTAACTGTTCAAAATATTGAGCTGAACCTTTTTTAAAATAAGTAGCTTCCCATCATTGCTTGCTGATTGCAATCTAAAGATGAGTGCATATTAATACCAGACCACTGGTAGTAAACCGCTCGAACAGAAGTGACGCTCATAAATATTCATGTGTGTCTTCACTGTCACGTCTGTCAGTGTGTCACCAGTGCAGTGCAGTCTTGATGTGTGTGCTTTCTGTTCTCCTGCGTCTCACATCACCATGCCTGCTTGGCCAGCACTTTACTCTGCGCCACTCTAGCTCAGAACACCAGAAGACGCATTTCCCTGCATTTTCCCTGCAGCACAGGCCTGCGAAAGACGCTTTTCAGAGAAATGGGTATTTACATGGAGGATAAATAGTTTTCTCAAAGTGGCCCGGCTCTTGTCACTGGCAGATTAGTGCACGGAAACAGGTGTCAGATCAGACAAGTAGAGCGGCGCTGTGGAAATAGCCGTTTGTCGCATGAAAAGAGCGATTCTGCCAGAGACGAGAGGGAAGAGGAAATTGGCTTTGAGAGAGGAAATTTAATCAAATCAAGGGAAGAGCCCCCGAGGTGCTTCAACAAACATTAAACGTCACAATACACGTTTTTAACACGGCCGATTGTGAATATTTGGAAAGACTGAAATGTCCTTTTTTAATAAGGTGACCCGTTCTGAACATCGCTGTGATTGAACTGAGATTCAGTCTGGTCACGCTGGATATTTTAGGAAAGTCATTACTGAAATTTGTCACGGTTGTGAGACCGACTGTGTGTTTTATCTCTGGCAGGAACAAAATACGACTGCAAACAAGATTTTTACTGATTCTCCAGTGGTGCTAGAGATGGAGAGTTGCTCTGGTTGTTACCATGCTGCTGTGCAGTAGTTAGGATGGTTGCTTACAGAATGACTATTAAATTCCAATTGAACTTTAATTAATTTAAATTGAGGCTGCAAACATGATGCAGAAACACAGTTTAAATTTCAAAGCAAGAACGTAAAGAGATAGATAGATAGATAGATAGATAGATAGATAGATAGATAGATAGATAGATAGATAGATAGATAGATAGATAGATAGATAGATAGATAGATAGATAGATAGATAGATAAAACATACAATTACTAAAAATCTAAATAAATCAAACCTAAATACAAAAATTCTAACAAATGACAAAATCACATAACATTACTAAAACAAAAAAACTATACAAAAATGTAAAAAGCACATAACATTACTAAAACAAAAAACAATTAAATCTAAATATATAAATATATAAAAACCAAAAGGTAAAAAAAAATCATAAGCGCATAAAATTATTAAAACTAATAAACAAAACAAAATAAAATAAACCTACATAGAAATATATGAAAAACCTAAAAACAGAAAATGTCAGAAGCACATAAAATTACTAAAACTAAAAGATAAAACAAATTAAATCTAAATAGATATACATGAAAAGCCTAAAAACAGAAAATGCACAGAAAATTACATAAATAAAAATCAATTAAACCTAAATTAGGAATATAAAAACTTAAAACAACTTAAAGCACATCAATTTACTAAATTATAAGCACATAAGGACACCTAAGCAGCACCTGATTACTAAAACTAAAATGAAAACTTGAAATATAAAAATTATTTTCAAAATAAAAAATGTAAAATTCTAAATATTAACTGGTATGGTAATTTATGAATGATATTAAAATAACACCTTTCTGAAATGCAATTGACCCTTCGCAAAGACGCATCCCTCTTAGTTACTGTTACTATGTCCAACAAGTCATGTTGCTCTCACGCAGTGAAAAATACATCGCGGAGCAAAGAGGAACCTGACATCACACAGACAGACAACACTGAGCAGGTTACTTTAGCTATGAAACAAAGTCTCAGCTTTCTAATTTGGTAATTTTGTGATAAATTCAAACATTAAATACCATTTTGTGGCTCTTTAAAGGGTTACTTCACCCAAAAATGAAAATTCTGTCATTAATTACTCACCATCATGTCGTTCCAAACCCGTAAGTGTCAAGCGGCATGTGAACCGATCATCTCGTCCTCTTTAGTAATTGTTATGAAATAAACATGAATGATTATGAGAAGGTAGCTTATTTCAACCACAGAAAGATGTGAGTACACATCATTTCATTCAAGTTCAAGTCCACTGAGGTTAATCTATTCTGGATTGTTTGCCGGACAAAACCTCAGATTCTGCGTTATGATTGGTCAGATCGCCTGTCAATCAAGCTCTTTGCAAAGGGTGAATTCAATAAATTCCTCTTCCTTTCGTTGCATTCAAACTGCAGTTATACTTTTTGTCTGTTGTGGCCAATTCAGTTCAAATAGTAACTGAATTAAAGAATCAACTGAGTTTTACATAGACTTGATTATTCATGTCAGATATCAGAATGGTTATCTGGTACGATACAGAGTTTAGATGACGTTTCGCGCATATTCCTCTAGTGCTGATGAATGTAACACATAAGAAGATAGTAATTACCTCCGACCTAAGCGTTCAAATGCCTGAATGCCCGTCATTTCAAGCACGCACTCCAGCTTTTGAGTCATTTCAAGGTAAAATCAGGTCTTGGAGGTTTTGTTGCATTCATGTGGAGTTTAATATCTGACCTTGAGAATGAAAATCCTCATGTGTGGATGTAGTAACATCATTTGAATTGGCACAAATAGCTAAAATATTTCAGCACTGAGCTTGAGGCATGTGAGCGAGTGTGTTTATGCCTTTGTTAACAACACAACTGGCAAAAAGTTTACATTAAAATCCACTCCAAGGCCGTGAGCTTCTTTGTTTGAATTGCATAAATCCATCTAGAGGAAGAAATCTGCAGGTCGACTCAACACAAAGGTAATGGCCTTTCCCAGCATGCACTGGCTGTGTATGGGACGGCCGACAGTAGCTACAGGTCTGGCCCTCATCTGACCGGTCAGCTGACATTGATGAATGACCAGTGCAATGATCCAGTGCCATTTTTCTCTTGCGTTAAGCTCTGTCAAGCTGCAGTTATTGAGTTCAGTCAAAAGCTGTTTTTGGGTCCATCATTCTCCTGCTGTGATGTCTGTTCCTTATGAAGGTATTTTTGGTGCAGAACAACTGAGAGGCTGTGACAGTGGAATTTGTAGTTAAAGAGAATAGCCACATATGTATATCAGTAAATTTGAAGTCACAGACAAAAGTTGCAAACTTGTAGATTTTTTTTCTCTCCCACAAACACAACACGATAGTTACACCTTCTTCAATCCTTCATTGCAGGTGCACAAATCCTAGTCTATGAATCACAAATCAAGAAACTTGTACGCTCACATGTTTTGCTAGAAATAAAATACAGTAAAAATTAGTTTGTGGTGTTGTGTTAATTTTCAGAAATTTTGGCAAAGCTGACAAGCTTTCTGATGAGAAAAACCACGAGGGGATTCAGGCTGATGCTTTTTCTTTACTCCCTCTTTCCTGAATTCCATCTGATCTGTGACTCTGAATGGCATTTGGTGCCACCATAGTTGATTATCGGAATGAACCTGCAAGCACAAAAACTGCAAGCACGCACACACACACAAAAAAATTCAAATAAGTGTTTACAGAAGTTGTCCCAACTGCCAGACGTTATGCTGTATGTGCTTTGAGATTAATTAACACTATATATCATTTGAACGGACCTACAAGGAAGGTGCATAATTGGTTGATAATCCATCACATATTATTAAAACTTCAATCCTTGTCATGCATTCATGTAGATCAAACGGTAGAGCCAAGTCAAGTCATCATTTATATAGTGCTTTTTACAATGCAGATTGTGTCAAAGCCGCTTTACAGTATTAAACAGGGAAATAGTGTGCTGTTCTCCTCTGGCCAGACCAAACCAGCAGTTTGATTCCAGCAAAAAAAAAATTCACATAGTACACAGGTCCCATCTGGTTCCTGTGGTCTTGTCCCGATGGCCGTCTAGGTGATGAGGTCTTTACAGGGGATCTGTATCTAGGGCTCATCTAGTTGTCCTGGTCTCTGCTGTCTTTCAGGGCTGATCCACCATCTGGGCTGGATACGTACTGGATCCGGGTGACTGCAGTGACCATTTGAGCTGGATACAGACTGGATCTTGTGGCTACGGTGACGGTGAGAGAAACAGACTAATATTAGTGTAGATGCTATTCTTCTAATGATGTAGCAAGTACATCGGGTGTTATGGGAAGTGTTCCCGGTTCACCTAATTAATGCAGCCTAAAGATCCTTTAACGGATTTGAATATTAGAAATGTGTCAGTGTGTTATGTGTAAGCCAGGTTAAAGAGATGGGTCTTTAATCTAGATTTAAACTGCAATAGTGTGTCTGCCTCCCGATCAATGTTAGGTAGATTACTCCAGAGTTTAGGCGCTAAATAGGAGAAGGATCTGCCGCCCGCAGTTGACTTTGATATTCTAGGTATTATCAAATGGCCAGAGTTTTGAGATCGCAGCAGACGTGGAGGACAATGCGATAAGATCTCACTCAAATACTGAGGTGCTAAACCATTCAGGTAATTAGCAAGATTTTAAAATCTATACAATGTCTGATAGGGAGCCAGTGCAGTGTTGACAGAACCGGGCTAATATGGTTATACTTCCTGGTTCTAGTAAGAACTCTAGCTGCTGCAATTTGGACTAGCTGGAGTTTGTTTATTAAGCGTGCAGAACAACCACCCATTAAAGCATTACAATAATCTAACCTTGACGTCATGAATGCATGAATTAACGTTTCTGTATTTGCCATTGAGAGCATAGTGTTATATTGCTGAAATAATGGAGTTGATTCCCAAGGAATGGATAACGATTAAAAAACAACAACCTTTAACTAGTTTACTTCAGCTAACTTAGCAGTTGATGTTATCACCGTTACATTGGCAAATTACAAGAAAAGGCTCAGACTGGAATGTATTGCAGATGACATGATCCAGAACACAAACTAGAAAACAAAAAACTTAACAGTACTTGAAAATACTGTTTGGGTAACTTAACTCAATAAAATGTGTACCTAACGCAGCACAAGTTGCTTTGGATTAAAGCATCAGGCCAATGCATGAATGTGAATATAATGTAAAATCAAATGTATTTTTGGTTACCTAATTACAATAAATTTGACAGCTGTGATAAAAAGGCAGTGTAGAATTATTATGCTTCCCTGAATAATTCCCTCATTGATTCGGATAATTGTATAACTTAACTTACCAGCACATGTAATCACCATCACGATGGCTCCAAAATACACCCCGACATTGCATATGATAAGATCCACAAACTTGAACATAAAAAAACAGAAGATCTATAAAGAATAACAAAAACCGTATACATTGTAGCTCTTCTGATTGGCCAAACTTCTCTGATCTCTGAAGAGTGCCCGCCGTTGCCTCTACAGATGCACAAATCACTTTTGCTCCACATCACACAGATATCTCGTATAAAAGGGAGAGTGCGCGATACTTGTCATTTGCAAGCAAAAAACAGGTTTGATTTATGTTAAACAACTCTAACAAAAAGCTTTCAGTGCCGTTTGATTGATTAATGCTGTGGAGATCAAATGAGATATAAACCATATGCAGCATACTAAATATAAAATAGTATGTAATACTATACAAACAAACGCTGTTCATGAGTTTGGGATCAGATTAATGCTTTTATTCAGCAAGGATACATTAAATTGATCAAAAGTGACATTTAAAAGATTTCTGTTTCAAAAAAATTCTGAAAAATCCAGAAAAATCAAATGTATCACAGATTCCACAAAAACATTCAGCAGCACAACTGTTTTCAGCATTGATTATAATCAGAAATGTTTCTTGAGCAGCATATTAGAATGATTTCTAAAGATCATGTGACACTGAAGACTGGAGTAATGATGCTGAAAATACAGTTTTGATCACAGAAATAAATTACAGTTTAACAGATATTCACATAGAGAACAGCTATTTTAAATTCTAATAATATTCTATATATATATATATATATATATATATATATATATATATATATATATGTATTTTTTTACTGTGTTATTGATCAGATAAATGCAGCTTTACTGAGCAGAAGAGACTTCTTTCAAGAACATTTAAATATCTTACAGACCCCAAACAGATTTTTGGATTTTTAATCCAATAAATTATAAAACTTACTCAACTCTTATAAATATAATCCTAAAAAAAGACAAAATAAAAATGTCAAAAAGTGCTGATATTTCTTTTGGTTCTTTTATCACACTGGAAATTGAAGGTCAAGTTGAGTGCAGTGCATTGTGGGACTCCGTATCTCACTCACGGAGCTCTTGTTGTACACTGGCCATGAATTAGGAAAATTCACAATGAACATCCTTGAGAAACTGTCTAAGTATTTTGTTATTCTGAACATAATCAGATGATGATAACCTCCTGAATTGTTCTTTGCATATAATCCCGCTGCCCTCATTGTCATCATTAGATACAATCTCCACAGGCGTTTATCTCCACATCTGAAGGGAAGATGTCAGCAAAACAAACTAATTCTCAGGTAATTATGATTCCACAGATAAAGCCATTCTTCTACTGATAACTTCCTACCTCCTTTCAGCAGTGAGTCATGATTTCTGGAGATCGTTTATTATGGTTTAATTAAGATATAAGCATGAGTGAATGTTCTACATTGTCAATGTAGTCACAGCAGTATGTCATATTTTTGAGAGAATATAGTGACAGTATATATATATTTTTTTGACAAAATATAGTCACAGCAGTCAGACAGTAACTATATTTTTAATACAACAGTTTACAAAAGTTTAAAAAATATTAAAAATGAAGATTGTAATATTTGTTTGAATTCAGTGTCACTTTGGATAAAAGTATGTCAAATGTAAAAAAAAAAAAAAAGAAATTAAATTATAATTATTATTTTTTAATGTCATATTTATGACTTTCTCATTTTCTGTCTTAGTTGTGACAGTGTGTCATAATTATGACTTTTTTATCTCATAATTATGATTATGTCATTATTTTGACAGAACATAGTCACAGTAGTCAGGCAGTGACTTTATTTGCAATACAACACAACCTCACAAATTCTTATTTGTATACAGTAGGTCACTTTGGAGAAACGCATCTGCCAACTGTGTAAAAAATGTAAATGTAACTTTTAAAATTTGTAATTAATATTTTAAGACTGCATTAAGAAAAATATTCAATTCACATGAGCATCCAGGAACAGGACATATTCATTTGTCATGTTCATATTTAATATACACTTATTTTTTTGACTTAAATATCAGTTGTCATATTTAAGAATCATGATTATGAAAATTATGACACAAAACTTGTCATAATTGACATCTCATAATTTTGACTTTCTGAAATTAACATATTTCACTTGGTATTTCACGTCACCTCAAGTCATGTCACTTTCATCTTATAAATTATGACTTAGTATTTCATAATTATGACTTAACTCATAATTAAGACGTATAACATTACTTATTATTTCATCTCAATTTTGATTTCATCTCATAGTTTAAAAACATTAAGCTAAATATTAAATTGATGTGAGCATGTTAGAAACATATAATTTTTCATATAATTCATGTGAAATGGCAGTATGTTATCAGCAGCGGACTCACTGACCCCCCGTCATGTCTTGAGCTGTCACACAAGGTCTGAAGCTAAAAGAGCTGAGCGCTTGAAATAATTCCCAGTTGCTTCGCTCTAATGGCTTTTGTTGGAGGTTTTGCAGGAATATTTGTGCTGGGAAAATTACAGCGCGTAGACACGTTGCATTTTCTCATAAAGCGCGTACTTGGCTGACATCTATACAGCGCGGCAAGGCAGATCCCTCTTCACGCTGAAGTTTAAATGCCACTCACATTAGTTTCAGACACCTGTGTCCTTTAGCATTTCCTCACAGAGCAGCTGGCCGACTTCTGCTCTCAATGCACAGAGCAAATCCAGCTGATCTCAATTACAGAGAGACTGCACTTCTACAGTATGACTGTACACACAGACACAAACCAGGCCATAGACCTTCTTCTGATCTTTCCTACTTTCCAACTTCTCCAAAACCTATTTGGAAAGTCACAGTTAAACCTATCTGAACATTTTTTTTGGGCCTATAATTATGAATAAGAAGAAATAAGTCATAATTATGAATCATAATGATCAAAATGATGACACAAAAAGAAAAAAAAAACAGACTTATCACATTTCCACTTTTTGTCTCATAATTATGATTTAGTATGTCATAATTTTGACTTTGTCTCATAATTATGACTTAATATCATGACTCATATTTGTAACCTTTTATCTTCATTTGGACTTATCTCATAATTATGACTTTTTTCATGATTTATTTAAATTGTACCTTTTTATCACATAATAATGACTTAGTGTGTCATTAGTCAATTTTGACTTTGTCTTATGTCATATGACTTCACAATTGTCATGTTTTAGCTCAGTTGTCATGACTTATCTCAGTTTGACTTAGACATCATAATTAAGACATACTATCTCATAATTGTAAATTAGTATGTCATTATGTTGACTTTCTATCTCTTATTAATTATGGCTTTCTATGTCATAATTATGGTTTACCAGAGAATGATATTTTCTTATGTGGCAGTATAGTGTGAAATATGTGTTGCTTTTGCTGTTTCTGATTGATTGGACACTTGATTGTATTCTTTGAGCTTTAAGAATCTTTTGAGCCAGTGCACAGCTCAACAGAAACATATTTTTGCCTCTTCACCCTGATCTGTTCTGGTATTGTCTGATATCTGGAGGAAATAGTTCATGGTTTGGATGTTGACAGGTGCTAAATGCAGGTGCCGTGTGATTTGTTTGTTATTTTGTTTTCGTTCCATGTCTGTCAGATTAATTGGTGTAATTTGCAGAGCCTGTCTTTATTTTTTCATTCATGTTTTATATTGGTATTTTTTGTGCGATTCTTTGCTAATCCAGTTGGGACTTGACCTTTAAAGTGCTCGAATGGAGTTTTGGAATTGCAAGCTGAAATGACTTCCAGAACTCTTCCAAACGCAATATTCAGATAATTATTCTTTAAATCATATTGTGTTGTTTTTTTCCCTGTTATAAATCTCTGCTTTTTGAATCTTATCTCTTTTGTGCTCTGGGCGGCCCAGGTAAATAATATCTCCAGATCTCTCCTTGAATGGTAAAGGACTGTCATAAATTAGTACACCGAAGCCTTCCAGGTTTTATGTTCTTCTGCTGTGTGTTGTAAATTGTGGACCATGAATTTATTTGGTCTTTAAAAGGAACACGCAGTTAGACCACAAATTTAGCGCTCAGCGCGTTCGGTGGCTCTCCAGACTCGAGTGCCGCGTCCACCGAATGACCTCCATTCAGACACTGTCTAATTTACAGTGTGGCCTATGAAATGCCCCTCGTTCCCAAAGGATGAATTACTTTCTGTATATTGAAAAAAAAGAAATACCTTGATCTTTGGCACTTTTCCTCACACAATTGTAAGTTTTCCTGAAACACAAACAGCAGCTGCCCTGTGGACCATAAAAGCATCAAAACACATGCATTTTTACAACATCAGCTTGAAGTAACTTAATGGTAGCTTCTTCCATTATGATCCGTAAGCAACCAGAGCGAGATTGATCCGGTCGCAGACGCAGAAGCCCATGGCAAAGCATCGATTAGGATGTAATTTATTCCTGAGTAAAGGGTAATGTAAGCAAAGTATTTTTGGGGGCTGAATGTGATTGTGATGTATGACAGCAGGGAAGGGATGGCGACAGGTATAAATGACTAAAGGTGACGGAGGGCTTGAAATTAAAAGCTGTTAATCTAAGCTAGGTCATAAAACACTGGCAAAGTCGAGAACAAGCGTGTGTGTGTGTGTGTGTGTGTGTGTGTGTGTGTGTGTGTCGTCTGTTTCAGGTTGAGCTTCCCTTAAAACAGCTTCATTTTTATGACAATTTCTTTGAGAAATGTTGCTTTTCAAATCAAAATCCCATGTTCTTCCATAATGTGATGTATTTCTGAGCCAGACAGGATATTCATCACACAGGACTTGGTTTATCTGCGAAGAACTGATTGGTGAAAATTGTCTCTGTAAGTCATGCAGGTGAAAAATGAGAGGGATTAATGACGTCAATAATTTTAGAGGCAGAATAAGTTATTACATTCGGATAAAAGACAAACATTTAGTGATGAATCATTCATGTTATGACCAGAAACATGAATTAAGAGCTTTGATTTGATTAATTTAAGCATTAATAATGAATAAAGTTACATTAATGAAAATTAATTAATAAAAAGAATACAATAAAAGTTAATTAATAAAACAAGTAATTACATTACATGCATTTCTTTTTTATGTTACTTTTCCATTACAAAAGTATGTTTTCAGTTGAATTTGTCAGTAAATTTCAAATAAATCAGTCAAATAATAAAAGTAAATTATTTCATTTATCCATTAAGCTGAAGCACAAATAGTTACATAAATAAAAATTAACTTATTTGCTAAAAGTTCTTATAAATAACTAATAAAAGTTACCAATTTAACTAATAAAATAATTGTTACTTAATTTGTTTTCATTTGCATTTGTGTGTAAATTCCAAATAAATATTTACCCTGGAGAACAAAATCAGTCTTAAGTCGCTGGAGTATATTTGTAGCAATAGCCAAAAATACATTGTATGGGTCAAAATTTTTCTTTTATGCCAAAAATCATTAGGATATTAAGTAAAGATCATGTTCCATGAAGATATTTTGTAAATTTCCTACTGTAAATATATCAAAACTTAATTTTTGATTAGTAATATGCATTGCTAAGAAATCATTTGGACAACTTTAAAGATGATTTTCTCAATATTTAGATTTTTTTGCACCCTCAGATTCCAGGTTTTCAAATAGTTGTATCTCAGCCCAATATTGTCCTATGGTAAAAACACACATACATCAATGGAAAGCTCATTTATTCAGCTTTCAGATGCTGTATAAATCTCAATTTAAAAAAATTTACCCTTATGACTGGTTTTGTGCTCCACGGTCACAAATAATTGTTGCACAATTTTTTGTTACGTTTGCATTAAAGTGTTTTTCAGTTGCATTTATTTGCAATAATTTTGATTTATTGATCTAAATTGAATCCCCAGTAATTGATAGCTTCATTGATAAAAGTTAATTTATTTACTAAAAGTATATAACAAAAATAACTAATTAACTGTTGCATATATTTATGTGACTTTTGCATTTAAAAGTGTATGTTTGTATACTATATCCATGTTGTTTTCTTGTTCTACACTGAAAAAAAAATTAAAATAAAAAAATGCTATTTTACAATTAATTACAAAGAAATTAGTAGTGTAACCCATTGAATTAAACATGTCATTTTGAAGAAGAAAGACAGAAATGGTTTTCTTGCCAAATGTATTCCAATAATCTTTTTTAAAGTGTAGGTGGTAAGATGTTGGAGATGTTCAGTTGAATTTATCAGTAAATAAAAAGTTGTGTTCAACCAACTATCTATGTTTCTTGTACAGAACAACCTCCTGGACAGCAACCACTCTGGCTTCAAAAGCGCCTACTCAACTGAGACTGCCCTGCTCTCGGTTACTGAAGCCCTGCGACTGGCGAGAGCAGCTTCCAAATCCTCAGTACTCATCTTGCTGGATCTGTCTGCTGCTTTTGACACAGTTAATCACCAGATTCTCCTGTCAACCCTCAGAAAAATGGGCATCTCTGGAACCGCACTCCTGAGGTTTAATTCCTACCTCTCAGGTAGGTCCTTCATGGTGCCTTGGAGGGGTGAGGTATCTAAGTCACAACTTCTTGCTACTGGGGTTCCTCAAGGCTCAGTACTTGGACCACTTCTCTTCTCCATCTACATGACGTCATTAGGATCTGTCATTCAGAAGCATGGCTTTTCTTATCATTGCTATGCTGATGACACTCGAATCTACTTCTCATTCCAACCAGATGATCCGACGGTAGCTGCTCAAATCGCAGCATGTCTGAGTGACATTTCTAGCTGGATGAAAGCCCATCACCTTTAGCTCAACCTTACTTAGACAGAACTGCTGGTGGTTCCAGCTAACCCATCGTTTCATCACAACTTCTCTATACAGCTGGGTTCGTCAACCATAACTCCTTCCAGGACAGCCAGAAACATAGGAGTTATGATGGATCATCAGTTAAGCTTCACAGACCATATTGCTACAACGACCCGGTCCTGCAGATTTGCCTTATACAACATAAGGAAGATTAGACCCTTCCTGTCAGAGCAAGCCACACAACTTCTTGTCCAAGCTCTTGTTCTCTCCAGACTGGACTATTTTTAATGCTCTCCTGACGGGCCTTCCTGCATGTACTATCAAGCCTCTGCAACTGATCCAGAATGCAGCAGCGAGAGTTGTCTTCAATGAGCCAAAAACAGCTCACGTTACTCCTCTCCTCATCAGGTTACACTGGCTACCAGTAGCCGCTCACATCAGATTCAAGGTACTGA
The DNA here is from genome assembly GCF_018340385.1 of Cyprinus carpio. NCBI lineage: Eukaryota > Metazoa > Chordata > Actinopteri > Cypriniformes > Cyprinidae > Cyprinus > Cyprinus carpio. Next base: position 22,658,111 of record NC_056606.1, on the reverse strand, counting down.
TGCTTGCCTACAAGACAACCACTGGCGCAGCACCAATATACCTAAACTCACTAGTTCAAACTTATGTACCCTCCAGAATCTTGCGTTCTGCAACGGCGCCTTGTGGTGCCATCCCAAAGAGGTTCAAAATCACTCTCACGGACCTTTTCCTGGACTGTGCCCAGTTGGTGCAATGACCTCCCGATCTCAATTCGAACAGCTGAGTCTTTACTCATCTTCAAAAAACATCTAAAGACACTTTTTCGCTGGGACTTGACCAACTAATACTAGCACTTACCTTTTCTTTTTGTTTCTTTTCTTTTCTTTTCTTTTCTTGAAAGAAAAAAAAACTAGCGACGTGTTCTGTGCTAGACTAACTGGGACTTGTCATGGCACTTGTATACTGTTGTTGTTCTCTCGCTGGTCTGATTGCTTCTATTGTTCTCATTTGTAAGTCACTTTGGATAAAAGTGTCTGCTAAATGATTAAATGTAATGTTAATGTAAATGTATATCCTAAATAAATAGTTATTTGAATGCCGTTAATTGTGTTAATATAATATTTGGAAAAGTTACTCGGGCATCACAGTAAAAATTCAAAAAATGTAGCATGTTATTTTGCTAAAGACTTCCAAAAACTAATCTAATTAACACTCATTACCTTCAACACTTCTCAATCATTTCACACGATCATGTTTTCAGATTGTCCTTGAGCCTTCGAGCACACACACACACACATGCACGCTCATTCATGGATTTTGCTTATTCCTTTGCTAATACTGTATATAAATAATTGTTTTTGTTTGTATGTGCCTGGAATATGCATGAATACAGAAGTGATTAATAATCAAGCAGCGCCGCATCATTGTTGCAGATTGATGTCACATCCACTTGTTCCCACAAAAATCAAAACAAACTGAAGCATTATCTGATAATCCTGTATTAATGTTTGCATAAATTATTACGCTATTTACATACGACCACGGGATCTTGTGCTCACAAGAGTGTGTGAAATGCAAATGAGTTTGATTATAGTAAAGCATTCAAAACTGAGATCACAGGATATTTGGAAACGTAAATATATATTTTTATATATTTAAAAAATATATATTTTTTGTGCACTCAGAGGCTATTAATAGTTAGTGTGTGTGTTGGTATGAAGGTGGTTTGGTTTAAAGTGCGTCAGCATCAGTAACAGTCTAATTTTGGTGTTGAAAGGAGTGCTGGGCTTTTTCTGGAGGATGTTCAGCTCTGTAGTGAAGCTCATCTTCTGAGACTGCATTGATCTACATATAGCCATAGAAATAGCCATCAGAAAAAGAAGCACAACTGTGATCCGAGTCACTGAGCTCAACAGGGAGCTGGAGGAACAAACTCACTCCTGTGAAACTCCATTCCCTCTTCGACTGTCAATGGATGAACGCTGCTATGTTAGAAAGTACAGGAGAAAATGATGGTGGACACGTCTGTTTACAGCCTTTAAATAAGTTATTTAAAGTTTAGCAAAAGCAGTTCTCTTAATTATTGTGTATGCTCTGGCAAGAGACCACAGGTGAATAGGATAAAAAAAAAAAAAAAGCAAACATTTTTGTATTATAATTTTTTTTAAATGTATTTTAGACATGCAAATGATGCATTATTTAATTAAATATGCACTAATTTTAATAAATCTAAACTTTGGATATAGTCAGGTTCAGAATTCTTGTTTGATTTTGGTGACATATTAAAGATGTTTAGAATATATAGATATGAAAAAAAACGAAATTTTGCTGTATGTACAGTAAGTGCTGCTGAAGTGAAGGAAACACTATAGTCTGATGGAGCACAAGTCAAATAGCCCATATACTGACCAGCATTAAAAACAATACAAACAAATAAAAAACAATGTTTTTGCCTCTAGTTTCTAAAATATATAAAAAAAACATAAATTGTAATTATTTGTGAAGTTCACTAGCGTTTCTTAGTGAAAATAGTTTCAAAGTAAATCCTACACCACATTTTTTTTCAGTGATGTTTTGTGTAATGTATCAACTTAAATTTGCTGTGTTTTGAAAGTCTTTCTCATTGAAGCTTAAATCTAAATATTCAGACTTGAAACTAGTAAGATCTGCGAAGTGCTTTTCAGTGAATAGCAACATAAATTTTGGTCTGTTATTTTCATAAAACTGTTATAGGATGTCAAAAGTCTTGGAACATAATGCATGACTCATAACTGTGCATTCACACCGGCGCCGTCGAGAGCGTCAAAAATCGTTCTGTCCGCCCTGCCAACAATGCTGTTGAAAGATTCGCGGACGCTCTGATGTAGATCGAATGCTTATCTTCCTGCAACTTGAGTTCTCACCTCATCTCTCCACACACCTCTTGACAATAAGGGCAATTTGTATTGGTTCCTTTTTTTTTTTTCTTTTTTTTAACTTGACAGTTGTTGTACTGTACATTTATAGGGTGCAAAAACTTTTGCTTCTAATTAGAAAAACTAAAATTGCAACAATAATCTGATTATCAGATACCTTCATACAACAGAAACAGTGACTGCTGCATGTGTTTGTTTTAATAACAGCAAAATAGTTTACTATAAGTTTTACAGTAATTTACAGTAAAATTAAAATGTGAAATAAGACTTGTGGCTTATGCACCCATCATGGTACACTTTAAAATAAGGGTGCTGTTGAAATAGAGCAGAAAAAGAAAAAAAAGGTCTGTGAAACACACAGAGATCTGCCTAAAATAGTCTCTGTATTCAAAACAAACCACCTATTTTCTCTTCATCCTTGTCTGGATTCACAAGCACACAGGTATTGGAGTGTTTTTGGTCCAAATAACTCTGTCATTTGTTTGTGTTTCTTCAGCGTAACGGCACACACACACACACTCAGGCGTGGAGTTCCTCTGAGGTTTTGTTGAGAGGTCTGGGCTGGTACGGTCCCCCTGAGAGACAATAAGTGATTTAGTTTCTCATTGCTGGTCTGCTGGCGTCTGCTGCATGTCAATCACAGAGGAGGTTTATCTGGACACACATCACAGGACGTGATGACAATACCACCAGGTGGTTTCTCAAGGACTAGATGTGATGTGATGTGTGAGAGTGTGTGTGTGTGTGCGTGGATCAAAACATAGAATATAAATATAAATTGAATATAAATTAAATATATTAAAAAAGAAAATACATTAAATAAATTAAAATTCTACATGTTTATATTTACATACGTTACAGACATACGTTACAAATATATATATATATATATATATATATATATATATATATATATATATATATATATATATATATATATATATATATATATATATATATATATATATATTAGGGCTGTCAGTTGATCAAAATTTTAAATCTAATTAATTACATGATGTGTTGATTAATCTAATTAAATGCAAAATAAATTTGACTGTGAAAATACCCACAGAAGATTATTTAAAACTATTTTTGTGTTGAAGTAAATCGCTCTCTTAAAGTATGGGGCTTTGAATCATTGGTTCACATGATTCGTTTAAAACGTGAATTTATTCACAAACTAAACACCGCTGTGTTGCTCGGAGATCACAACAATTCTGCTATGGCTTTAAAGGTAATATGTTCTCTGCAAAACTGAGCAATAACATAATATTGTGTTTAAAATATAACACAATATCAACTTCTTATTTACTGAACTGTTGTATAAAATCACATCAATCACAATCATATGACATAAATATGAGACAAAAGCTCATACAGGGGCATTTTTTTAAAGAAAGAAATAAATTCAAAGTCCAAATCTGAATCAAATGATTTGCAAACCCGGTCTGAAGCAATGATCTGAATCAAATGATTTACAGTACGTGTGCTGCATCCCAATGTGCCTGTTCATACTACACCCTTAAAGTATGTATTCTTTTGGTGAAAAAGTACACACTTTTGAGTGTGTAGTAGAAGAGTAGGCAAGCTTTGGGACATAGGCCTACTATAACGTCATACAACTGTGTCTTTAATGGACTGCTCTGTCGCATAGTTACATGCACCCTGTCACTGTAAACGGGCCTGTCATTCATCTTGACACAGTTAACATCCTCCACATTTCATTTCATTTACCTTCTTACTGTATTGGAGAGAAATGAAGTAGCACATTGATCTGCCAGCCATGGGTCTTAATGCAGAGAACTCTTAATGCAGGTTAAATGGTGATCATTATTAACTCAAACCCCTTTATCTAAAACTAACAGTTGGCCGTGCACATCAGCCATGTTTGTAGTTTTTAACTTTTTTTATTCGTGTTTGTAGTTCTGATCGGAATCATTCATCAAAGTGCAATGGCTTGTGGGTAATATTAGCCATTAGAATGTGCACGGATCCACACTTCAAAAATCGACCTGAAATAGTAGACTACTGGGGGAATTCTTGCATACTCTTTTCAACATGCTATGCTTTGGGACACACTTATTCTTATCTCACATACTATTTAGGATGGATAGTATGAACATTGGGATGCTAAGTTCCAATCTGAATCAAATGAATCATAAATCAGTCAGTTATTGATTCGCTATACACACTCCGAAGTTCCGATCTGAATCCAAAGATTTGAACTCCGCGCTCCGAAGATCCTATCTGAATCAAATGATTCGTGATCCAATCATTTAATGATAAGTGTCCTGAAGTTCCGATCTAAATCAAATGATTCACGAACCTGCTCTAATTCTCTGATGCAAAACATGATCCGATTGGAGCGCTTTGAAACAGTGAATCATTTTACGACGCAATGCTTCAACTGATTAAGAGTTTCGCAAAGCTCCGTTTCACCCATCACTGTGTGCTTTTTAAAATCATGACAAGCGATGTCAAAATTTGAAATGGCTCTTTTGAAATGTATTAAATGTGCAAATCATGCTTTTTCATTCATATTCTGACTGCATGACACATTTTCAAAGTTGTTATTCCACAAGTATTATATTATTTTTAATAATATTATTAATAAATTATTATTTAGTTAATTATTTTTATTAAAACAATGCCACATATGGTTTTACCGCAGTTTAGGGTGTTTTAACTTGTCTTACGGCTCATGGCTTTATTCTGACATCCTATTTTTTATGATATTGTATATAATGAATTTGTTGACTCAGTTGTTGACTCGGTTGACTATAGTCTAACAGTGTTTATGTACAGTATGTTATTAGATCCGAGTATTTGGAGTCAGTTTTGCACAGATCCGTGTTGTAATAGAGCTGTACAGTGCAGCAGTGCTCCTGTAACCCGTAGCTGATCCTCTTTGATGGTTAACGTGACGGAAGGTCCTCTTTAGAGGAGAAGAGCGCTGGTCTCTGACACTCATGTTCCTGCTGTCTGCTGCTCGACCTCCTCACTATTGTTTAATAGCCTCTATACCTATGAGGACATCTGATATGTCTGTTTAATAGTCCAGTGAACCACCCAGAGTACCCTAGCAACCACTATCTATCTATCTATCTATCTATCTATCTATCTATCTATCTATCTATCTATCTATCTATCTATCTATCTATCTATCTATCAGACTTTAAGCTTTTAAGCTTACTTCAAACTGTTTTCTGGTCAGGCTTTCTCAAGCCAGCTTAAAGTTTGTCTTAACAAACTTTTTTATCTAGTTGTTATTATTATTATTATTATTGCATTACTATAATGAGAGTTTAAAGGCAAATGTGTGTAATTGTCATTAAAAAAATTTAATAATATATATAATTAATTTCCTAAGATCTAAAGATCTTAATTTGCTTTGACTTGAGACACATTTTACTGCATATTATTATTATTATTATTATTAATACAATATATTATATGATTCATTAAATAATTTATTATTTATTTATTATTTTTCCCTATTTATTTTGAAATATGAGCAGGAATGAGATGTTCTTGACAGTTTTCATGATATTTGCTAAAAGTTTTCAAAGCATTTCACAGAATATATTCCTACAGTGATTATGCTGGTTGAGTTATTGTGCTTCTTACTCTCCTCTGAATGTGTCAAAGACTCATGGCCTCTCTAACACTGTTTTTCCATATAACGGTCTGGCTAAAAGCTTTTACTCCAGCAACAGGGTTCAGTTTGTCCAAACCCTTGTGAAGAACTGAATTATTCAGGTGAATGAAGTGGCTTTCTTTGCTCAGAATAATCTCGACCACGGCCATGCCGGATTTATTTGGATATTTGTTCTCTGTGAAACATCAGCTAACTCAAATATAAAAACAAATACCATATACAAGCACTCAAAAAAACAACAAAACAATGTGAAACTTTCATGAAAATTTGTTAAACACATTAAAATCCAGTTTGGGCTTGGATTTCGGTTCACATGCTACAGATCTTCACAGTACAGTATGTAGTTCAATATTAGTAGAACTGAAATCACAATTCACCAGCATGTATAATATAAATATAGATCTGGATTAATTTGCTTTGACATGAAACACATTTTCCTGTAATGCAGAACATTTACTTTGACGTGCACAATTACTGGTTTAATTTTATTAATTTATACAACAACAGGGCCTGTCGTTCAGATATGAAACTTGTAACAAGGAAGGACGTTTCTAGTGCTTCGTTGGAGAGGAATATTTTCAGTGAGTAACATTACAGTTTGTTTCAGACAAAGAAAACTTGTGATATATATAGTAGTGCATATGTTGAATCTTTGGAAACTTGTTTTAGGCATAGGATAAAGAATACAAAAAATAAAAGAGACACTTCTCTCAAAATTTAGATCACATATAAAAAAACACAGATTTTATTCTCATACTCTGAATTGTGACAGAAAAACTTTGTGAGAAAAACTAGTCTGAATTGTGAGAGAACAAGCTGCAACAGTTTTGTTTTTATTCTATGGTGGAGAGGGGAAAAAAACTATTTTGAGATGTGGAATCAGAATTCTGAGAAAGAAGTCATAATTGTGAAATATAAACATAGAATATACATTTTTAACTGAGAATTTGCGAATTTATATCAGTCAATGCAGACTTTTATCTCACATTTTTAAAAATAAAGTCAGAATTGTGAGATATAAACTCAGATTTGTAATAAAAATTCTAATTTCTGAGGAACAATGTTAGAATTTTGAGATAAAAAGTCACAATTACCCTTTTTATTTTTATTTTTTTCTATGGCAGCAGTGTTGGATAAGTTACCCAAAATGTTAATTATAGCTACTAATTACATCTTCAACAATGAAATAGATTACTGTACTCATTACTATCTCTAAAGAGTATTGCATTACTTACTACTTTCTATGTATCAACCCCGACCAGTTAAACGGTACAAGTTTAGACTTAAGACTTCTTTAAGACTTCTTTAAAAAAAAAATTTCAAATAAATAATATAACATCAAAAATGATTCTTGAACTGATTAAAGTATTTAATGGAAGGAGGTTGCATTAAAAAGTATTTTGCAATTCAATATTACATTTTGATGTTAAATCCATTGTTTTATAGTCTATACAGTATTTAATGCAATTACATCTGAAGTAACTGTAATTAAATTGCAGAAAAATTTACCACTTTCTTTACTTTTTCAGTAGTTTGTACAGTAATTAGTAATGGATATTTGCGGCCAAAACTGTGTGCTGGAGAGAAAAAAAAAAGAACTTCAAGATGTATCTATATATAATATATATATTCTCTTGTGGAAATGGCTTTCCATATGAGTTACTTCTGTTATGATGCTTTCACTGTTTTTTTTTTTTTTTTTTTTCATTTTTGGAGCTTGACAGATATGGTCACTGAATTGTTTTTGTACAGAAAAGAGCTGCATAATTCAAATGTCTCCTTTTGTGTTCCCCAGGAAACATTTTTTGTGTGATTTATTCTTTTAAAGTTACCCTGTCCCCGCTGTGTAAGAGTGTGTGTGTGTGTGTGTGTGTGTGTGTGTGTGTGTGTGTGTGTGTGTGTGTGTGTGTGTGTGTGTGTGTGTGTGTGTGTGTGTGTGTGTGTGTACTGCGGCTGATGAGATGCTTCACCTCATTCTTAGCAGTTCTGATGTTGATTAGCTCCACAACTCTGTTATTATAAATCATATGATCAGCGCTCAGCTGTTCATCTGCCTATTGAAACAGGTACAGTAGAGTACATGGGTTAACTGGGTGCAGTGAAACACAACATTGTTTTAATGCTTGCACACTGACATGCTAGTGAAAGAACAATGTTTTTATCATCATTAATGAGGCTTTATATTGGGAATTTAATCAGTGTGACTCTAATGGATTAGACTACTGTATATCTCCTGTAGTGTCAGACTTCAGCATGAATGTCTGGTTCACCTTGCAGCTTATTCTAGCCAAGAACCGCCCACTTACACAGGGCGAGAGCGTCTGACCGGCATATAAAGCAAACAAACATCTGAAACCGCTGCTACCTGCACATTCATAGTAAGTATGCAAATAGAGATCTGATTATGAAAAGCTCTGGTAAACATATGCATCACAATTTTTATTTGAAAATTCAAAATCAGATTCCAATATTTACATGCTTAGTTTATTGTCCTATTGACTTGATTATTATCCCTTTCAATCGGATCAAAATGTCATTCAGATTAAGCTCAGTCAGGCAGATTAAGGCATTTAGATGAAGCCTTTTCAATCCAATTACTAACAGATTAATTGGGTGCATGTACTCTTGCAATACTTGAGCGAAATTCACAATTTAAGAATCTGCTCATTTTAGTTCATTAGTGTGAATTTTAATCGATTCGACCACAACACACAGGATGATGAATTGGATTGACAAGGAATACTTAATGAAAGATATTGTGATAAAACATACATGATTACACCATTAAATCTGATTAATTATGCTTTTTATTGTTATTTTTAATGACTAGATGTTCATCATATTCCAAAACTATATTAAGTTCAAGAATGTCAAAACAATTAACACAGGCAGAATTTATTTATCATCCAGCAACACACAATGCCACCACATTATTTTAGATAATTTTACAGGGAGAAAAAAATAACTTTAATATAAGTTAAATTATTAAGGTTGGATTAGATTAGATTCAACTTTATTGTCATTTTACATGTAAGGTACAAGGCAACGAAATACAGTTAGCATCTAACCAAAAGTGCAATAAGCAGTAAGTACAGGATATACAGTGTCTACAATATGTTACAAATGTACAATAAATATATAGATAAAGTAGTACTATGAACCTAATTTACAGATTTTTAAATACTATCACCATGATATACAGATAGGTGTACTATGAACATACTATACAGATGGATTATGTAATAAGTGTATGTACATTATAAGCAGAAACTATGAACATCATTTACACTTGTGCAATGGACAGTAAAAAAGTGCATAGAAAAATATTCCAGTGTGCAAAAAGATTACTCAGTATTCTGGATGAACAGACAGTAGTGCAAGTAATAACAAGTGAACAGTTTTTTTTTGTTTGTTTGTTGGTAAACCAGACGTAGTGATGAAGATGGGTGTGTGTGGGGGGGGGGGTAGCTGTAGGGAAAAAGCTGTTCCTGAGTCTGCTGGTTCTTGTCTGGAGGCTCCTGAAGCGCCTCCCAGAGGGCAGGAGGTTAAACAGTCTATGGTCAGGGTGAGAGGAGTCCTTAAGAATGTGTGAGCTCGTCGTAGACAGCGTTTTCTCTGGATGTCCTCAATAGCAGAAAGTGGTGTCCCTGTGATGCATTGGGCAGTTTTCACAACCCTCTGCAGTGGGTCACAGGGAGCACATGAGGAGAAAAACATACAAAACATACAGTCCAGAGGTGTGACATATCACTCCCCTCCCAGAACGGGCGTCCTCGCGCCGTAGAACCAACAGAGGGAGGGACGGTTGGGAACCACCCTGGCCCAAACTTGGGAACAGAAGCCCTCTCTGTGTTGGATTCAGGGACACAAACCCTCTCAGGACTGAACTTGGGAACAGGAGGCCTCTCTGGCACAATCTAAGGAATTGAAGCCGTCTCTGGGCCGTATTCAGGAACAGGAGCCCTCTCTGGGCTTAACTTGGGAACTGAGGTCCTCCCTGGGCCATACGTGGGAACCGCAGCCCTCTCTGGGCTGGATGTGGAAACAGGAGCCTTCCCGGGGCGGGAAATAAAAACAGGAGCCCTCCTTGAGCTAGACTCGGGATCTGTGACCCTCCCTGTGCCATATGTGTGAATCGCAGCCCTCTCTGTGCTGGACGTGGGTACAGGAGCCCTCTCTGTGCTGGACGTGGGTACAGGAGCCCTCTCTGGGCTGGACGTGGGTACAGGAGCCCTCTCTGGGCTGGACTCGGGGACAGAAGCCCTCTCTCGACTCTGGTCAGGGGCTCGAGCCATCTCTCGACTCTGGTCAGGGGATAGAGCCAAAATGTGTGTTCTTCCTCCTAAGAGATTGCTGCTGTCATCATAGGGCTTGGGAGTAAATCGGCCAGTGGGCTTGACAGTGGAGTGGCCGGCGGGCTTAACTCTGGAACAGAGTGTCTTACTGGGCTGGACAGGGTAACAGGACTGACAGAAAGGTCCGCAAAGAAGGGAGGAGAGGGGGCAGGTCAGCATATAAGTCCGATTCGGGATCCCCTTCAGCATTCCTCAGTCCCATTTCCTCATTAAGCTCACCCTCAGCCATAGTGGAGGGGGCAGAGCTCCTCTCTGCGTTCTCGCTTTCCATGGCTCTTTCCCTTGTGGCGGGCATTGTAGCTGCCTCTTGCACCTGGTCTGACGTTACTTGCAGCTTAGGCTCTGCGGCAGTCCTCAGCACTGTCGCTCCATGTGGTGATAGCTCGTCGGCCTTGTTCGGTCTCTGTCAGCGGTGGGCTCGGGCTTGAGCTCCGCACAGCAGGGTGATGGTGGGCTAGGCTCTGGGTCTGGCTGTGCTATGGATCGGGTATAGATGTTCTCCAGACACCGGATGATAGCTTCCCTCCAGCTCAGTCCAGTGGGAGGTCGACGGGGCAGTGGTAGTTTGCCCCGATTCAGAACGGTGAGTCAAGCGCAGCATTGTCGAACACCGTTAGAATGGTGAGCTGGCTGAACTCAACTACATACTCCACCAGGGGCAGGTCCTTATGGGCTAGGGAGACGAGCAAAGTGGTGAGGGGATCCATGGGGAAAACACGGGAAACAAAAACACTGTTCAAAAAAAAGAAATCAAACAGAGGGAAACAAGCAATTAAACTTCTTTTCAGGTTAGGTCTTCTGTCACACTCTGTGTCGGAGAGAAAGGCGGAGACGTGGATCAGAGAAACAGTCTTTAATAAATCTAAAACAAGGGGGTAATCCACATTAGGAATGGCTGTGAGACACGAACATGACGTTTATAGACCCAACAGAGACAGACAGCACAGACTGGGACTTAAAAACATGGGGTAACGGGTAATTACAAGACACACCTGAACTAAATGAACAATCCAACAAGGGAGAAACTGGGTCACAGGAAGCACATGGGGAGAAAAACACACAAACAGTCAAGAGGTGTGACAATTTTCTATTTGTGGCATTTTTAAACATTCAGTATTAATATAAAAAATTTTCTGGAAAAGAAGTCATTAAGTTTAAGACTGTCAAAACAATTAACACCACCACCAGCATTTATCTATCATACGGCAACTATCCCACCACATCATTTTAGAGAACTTTATAAAGAGAAGTATTAACATAAGTTTTTTAATGATTTTTATATAATGAATTTAATACACTTTTCTGTCATTTTAAATAATCAGTAATTAATCTATTATATAAAGCTCAAGACTGTCAAAACAACTAACACAAGCAGCATTTATTTGACATACAGCAACATTATTTTAGGGAACTTCATATAGAGAAATATTAACATAAAAGAGTAAATAAATATTTTCTTTATGTGACATTTCAAAAATCAGTAGCTATTACAAAAAAAAAAAAAATCTGACAAATAACGTTTTTAATTAATACTGGAAAAAATGACAAATTCTTGAAAGCTAATTTAGTTTTATACACACGCACACGCGCGCACACACACACACACACACAGAGAGAGAGAGAGAGAGAGAGAGAGAGAGAGAGAGAGAGAGAGAGAGAGAGAGAGAGAGAGATGCACAAGGTGCGCAAACCTGCTGCGGCTTTAATTTAATCTCAGGTTATAAAGAGAATCTGCAATACTGTCAGACATCACTTTAATATTCAAACTAAACGCGCCAATGAGAAATTACAAGTGAATTTGAAATTCCAATTCGAACTGAAAGTAAAATAAATAAAACGGATATACAACTGTAACTGTGTGCGTGTTTTTGTGACATATCAGGACACAACTTTGTATAATGGCAAGGCTATGACACAGGTATTACAAGGAGAGGGTGACTTATGAGGACATAACCCATGTCCCCATTTTTCAAAACGCTTATAAACCATACGGAATGAGTTTTTTTGAGAAAGTAAAAATGCACAAAGTTTCCTGTAAGGGGTAGGGTTAGGTGTAGGGTTGGTGTAGGGCGATAGAATATACAGTTTGTACAGAATAAAAACCATTACGCCTATGGGATGTCCCCACTTTTCACAAACGTGTGTGTTTGTGTGTGTGTGTGTGTGTGTGTGTGTGTGTGTGTGCGAGTGTGTGTTTCATGCAGACTGTATTCAGATGTTTTCAGCAGCAGGATGGCGTGAAAGAGCCACTGAGAGCAGAACACACACACACGCACGCACATACACGCGTACGCACGCACACACGCGCTCGCGCCCAGAGTCTCGCGCTGAGGAGAGTCAGTCTCATTCCAGCATCAGTCGCGCATCATGGATCTGCGGGGCTCACACACTATTGGAATGGTTTTACCGCTGTATCTCATCTTTTACTTCATCGCAGTCTCCGTCAGCAAAGGCGAGTATCAAGTTATTTATATTATTCGCGGTAATCTGAGGCGAATAACGACTTTTCTGTTGGGTTTGTGTCCGCGCGCGGTCCTCTTACTGGAATAACGGCCGTTAAGTTGAGGAGGAACTTTGCTTTGTGCCAACCGGATATTAAACGACTAAATAACCTGATGTCGTTTAATGATTTTAGTTGATGTAGTTTATTATATTATGTTTGGGTGATGTATTAATGTATAGTATGGCAGTTTGAGAGGGTAACTGATTCATCAGTGCAACAGATAACGTGAAGGTGTTTTACGCATCGAATGGGTTTGATCGAGTTTATACCTATGATCCGGAATATCTGTTGTGTGATTTTTATTTCAGATAGTCTCGGAATGAGCGGTTTTGTCTTGATGTAAGTGTCTATTACTGTGGTACACACTAACTCATGTATTTCAGTGATTCGGATGCGCCGCAGCGGTTTGTGGCGACGGGAGAAACACTCGCACTGTTTAATGTCGTGTGTTTTAATCCTTCGTGTCAAATAGTGGATTAATTATCATCACAATAACGACTGTGAGTTTATTCATAGTAATATTTCATAATAATATCGATATTATTTACAGTAGGCTATTTAATAGGCATTAATAGCTTAACATATTAACAAAACGTTAAAGAGCTGTATTAATAATGAATTATTAACGCGTATGAACTACTTAAAGGTGTCTTATATTTCGTTTGACGCCACAAAACGCGATCGCGCGTTCGACACTTGACGCGACGCGGCTTAGTTGACGTCCGACGCGCTGCAGATCTACTATAGCTACTGAATTGTCTCCTCCAGCCCGAAATAAAATACTTCTCTGCTGAGAGAGAGAGAGAAAAAAAACATCTTAAAGACAAGCCTATGATGGATTTCCGCTCAGGCTGCTCTGGTTTGCGGGTTTTGGGCAGTTTTTAGTTGGTCAGGATGTGAGGGTGCAGGTTTCTGGACCGAAAGCTTTTATTGAGTGTCGCTTTATTACATTGAGCTTGTATCTGGTATTACACAGGAACAGTCTTTCTGACTGACGGTCTTTAGCGGCGTTTAGGGGTGGATTTATCTGAACAACTATGGACACTTTTCACATTTCCAAAGCAGAAATCAACATAGTTGGTAAACTTCTATCAGGGAAAATACTACAACAAATATTATATTTTTCTTGCATTTTTCTTGCATTTCCTTTTGCACTAATAGCAAAAGAAAAATCCTCAATAGTGTTTCTATGACTTTGCGCAATATATATATATATATATATATATATAAACACACACACACACACACACACACACACACACACACACACATATATATATATATATATATATATATATATATATATATATAAATGTATATATTGGTACTGTCAAACGATTAATCGTGATTAATATAATATAATATATATAATAATATAATAAAATATGTGTGTGTGTGTGTGTGTGTGTGTGTAATAGCAAAATAAATAAAAAAAACAATTAAAAAAATTTGTATGCATGTAAGGAAAGATTGATTATGTAGGTCAAAAGAGAGAACAATGTGAAATTTGCCATCGCTTTCCAGCAGTTGCATTAGAAACACACACAGCAACATAATAAAAACATATTGCTGATGTAATATATTACAAGATATAGTGTTATGTGCATTAAAATGAAAATAAAAGAAAAACTTTGCTAGATATATCATCACAGTCTGTGAAAAGGGTCCATAATCGACCGATGTAGAAACCTGTTGAAATAAGTGCACAGTAATGTTGCTTGGTGAAAAACGTCAATAAAATGAGCAGAAATATGTGTGTGAGCAGTATTACTGTCCATCCAAAATGAGCTTTCTCATGGTTATATCTAGTTAACCTGTCAGTCTTTTGGAGATGCAGTGACTAGTTCTTTCTCTGAACTGCATCAAATGGGTTTTTGTTCTCTAGGTGAACTGGTACGTCTCTAAACTGGTGTGAGTTGCATAAAGTCAATCAGTCATGTTTGGTTGCATGTTTGCATGCGGTTTGCATCTGACGGTCAGTGAATGGACTATGACTGAGGTGACTGACTTCAGCAGCATTTATTTTGAGGCTTTCAGCAGAATTTGGTCACGGATGTTGAATCTGGAATGGAGGAATACATCAGAATGAGCTTTACCAGAGTGGATCATGGGGAATTACTCCGATGCAGTCTAACACAGAGTGACGGCCGTCACCATAAACGCTCACGTCGCTCCAGAGGACAACGCTGACGTCATGCTCTGAGCTCGTGGGTGTTGGTAATGAGATGCATATGTGTTGTAATTGAAACAGATGGTTATGAACTTTGTAAGCCCCTGGCTCTGCACAGTACGCAGCACTCCAGGATACAATATCTGGGGTGATGGATGCTGAATTCTGCTCTTCTGTCTGCACAGATTGAGGATGCATTAGAAATAAGTGTGCGCTGGTGGCCAGACATACCTTACGCTCGAGTGCTGTGGTGCATCATGCTACAGTAATGATATCTCCACTCCAAGACACTTCAAAACATATCATGGTACCCAAAAAAACTTGGTATTTCCTTGGTGCATTTTTGTTGGTGGTATCCACCTTTTTCCTGACATAAAAATGGGCGCCGCCATTTGTAAATTCTATGGGTCTAGCTTCTGGTCTCATTTGTGTCCAGCTATTTTTGGATGTACAAAACAGTTCGTTTTACTGCTTGATATTGACAATTGATGTGTCCTATCATATTATTTTAATCTGTTATATTAATTGAGAACACACTGTTTTGTACTGCAAACAGTTTTACCATTTACTGCACGTTGTTATTCTCCTCGTTATTTACCTAAAGCGGCTAATGAAACGGAAGTCTCACCCATAGGCTTACTTCCGTGTTGAGGAAAAAGGTGGATAGATTTGACTTTTTTTGAAGAAGAAGCTGTGTTGCTAGGTTCGTTGTTAGGGTGATCTGATTGTTAGAATCATTTTAGCATGTTGCTATGTGGTTGCTAGGATGAGTCTTGCTTCAAGTTTCTGTGAAGATAGATAGATGGAGTAGATAGCGTAGATACTGTATATATACACACACACACATACATACATACAGTAGTGGCCAAACCTTGCATCTTATGATGCAGTTTGTTATAGAATAGTGATATTGATTTTTTTTTTCGTTCGTTCGTTCGTTTGTTTGTTTGTTCATTCATTCATTTATTCATTCATTCATTCATTAATTTTTTGAAGAACTGTGATGCCAGGGTGTTGGTAGGATGTTCTAATTGTTTTTTTGTTTTTTGTTTTTTGAATGTTGCTATGTTGTTGCTATGGTGAGACTGATATACATAGAGTTTGCACACAGAATCAGTATAAATATATACATATCAGTTTTACACTTATGTCTTTTAATGTATTAGTTTTCAGTTTTACATTCCATTAATTTAAAAAGTAACAATATTTTTTGCTTTTTCTTATAGTAACAATGCATGTAATTATTCCATGATTGACATGTAGATGATGTGGTTATGTAGATACATTTGAAATTTTTAACAGGATGATAACTGAATATTAAACTATTTTTAGATGCTTTGATTTGTTTATATATTTACATTTATTTATTTTTATTACTGTAATTATATGTGTATCTAATAATACAATTTGAAAAGAATATTTATTTATTTTGTTCAGAAACTATGATGCTAGGGTCATTGTCAAGGTGTTCTAATTGCTTTTAGCATGTTGCTATGTGGTTGTCAGGGTTTTCTGGGTGGTTGCTAGGGTGAGTTCTCCCTCAAGTTTCTGTGATCTTCTGGTATGTGCATCTGTGGTGTTTTTCCACCTGTTTCATGGTATGCATCTGATCACTTTTTCAGAAACTGGGTTTTTGTACAGTTTGTTCAGCTTTATCTATATGGCCGCCACTATTAGCTCCATAAAGCACAAGCCTGAAATATCCTGTTTGTGAGAGACGCAGAATCAGGCCGCAGTCAAAGCCGTGCTGGGCTCAGCTGGTTCCTCTGCAGGAAGTGCACTGGGCTGATCTTACATGTGTGCTGGGAGTCCACACAGGCCTGTTTACATCCAATGACCTACTTTTACTCTTCATGTTGAAGTCCCTGTGCCCTAAAGAGCCATCAACAAAAGCTTCATTTCTGAAATCACTTATATTTTTCTTTTAACCTCCAAGGTAGATTTATCTCGATTTTCAAAATGGACTCGGGGGCTCGCTTGTGTATTTTTTATACTGGAGCACACACTTAAGCATAAAGGCTCTTTAATGGTTCTTTTCACCAAGGTATTGTGGCCTGTTTGAGGCTCTTGAGTTGTTTGTTTCTTTGGAGATGACAACAGCTGTTTCATGTTTCATTCTTCAGATTCCCAGAACCAAATTTCTTCAGATCAGTGTTTGGGTTTTTGGGCTTCTTGAAGCACCAGATCATAGATGTCGTCCTAAAGAACAAAAAAGTGGAGTATGTTTTTCAAAAATAACCATATTACATTACTATTTTTATTTAAAATTTGAATATAAACTTTATCACAGAGATGCACCGATTGTAGTGCCGATACCGATTTTTGCCTATTCCAATTTTATTAAATGTGTCATCTTTCACATCAAATTCTTACATTGTTTCAATTAATTCAGTTAGAATATTAAGAAACTGTAGAGCTGTTATCATTCAAACAAAATAATTATCAACAAACTCCACCTTTCCACTGCAGGAAAGTCAAGGCATTTCAAAATGTATTTCTATAGAACATTTAAAAGCAACAGAGTTGTGTCAAAGTGCTGTACAACAAAACACAGTATATAAAAAGCATAACAGGAAACATGCATCATATGAAAAATAAATACATTAAAATAGAATCAGAGCAAACTGACATAAAAACCTTAAACTGATATTAATCAAAATCCAGAGTAAACAAATAAGATTTGAGAACAGACTTAAAACTGGCTAGTGAAGGAGCAAGTTTCACATTTACAACCA
This sequence comes from Cyprinus carpio, assembly GCF_018340385.1. Classification (NCBI taxonomy): domain Eukaryota; kingdom Metazoa; phylum Chordata; class Actinopteri; order Cypriniformes; family Cyprinidae; genus Cyprinus; species Cyprinus carpio. The sequence goes on along the minus strand of NC_056606.1, from coordinate 22,640,356 downwards.
AACAAAACAAAAGAATATAAAACTCAAAAAGCCTAAAAGCCTGACCACCCTTAGTTTCACAAACAAAACGTGGCACATAAAACAAAATCAGAACAATACACAAAAGCTCTCTTAGAAAATAATAAATAATAAGAACACCACCAATGTATTTTTTGTTGCAAGACCAGATAAAGCCTTGTACACAAAGACAGCTATTTTAAAATCAGTTCTAAACTTTACAGGAAGCCAATGTAAAGATGCTAAAATTGGAGTAATGTGGTCACTCTTTTTTGTGATGGTAAGAAGCCTCGCTGCAGCATTTTGGACAATTTGCAGACGAGAAATTGCCGTTTGAGGCAGGCCACAGTAAAGGGAATTACAGTAATCCAGGTGTGATGTTATGAAAGCATGGATTACAGTCTCCAAATCTTTGTGGGGCAAAAACTGTTTTAGTTTAGCAATTGATTTCAGATGGAAGAAGCTGCCCTTTACCACTGTGCTAATTTGTTTCTCAAACTTGAGTAACGAATCAAATGTAACCCCAAGATTTCTTACATAGGGTTGAACACTGGCAGAGAGAGACGCTAAATTAAAAACAGATGAAGTCCTAGAGTGGCCTAAAATCAGAATTTTCAAGAATAATCAAAAGATTATTAGCCATCCAACATTTTATCTCCTCAAAACAGTCGTAGAGCACATCCAAAGAGTCACTGCTGTCAGTTTTTTCTGGAAGATAGAACTGTGTATCGACAGCATAGCAGTGGTAGGAAATCTTACATTTCTTAAAAATGTCGAAGGGAAGCATGTAAAGTGAAAAAAGAAGAAGGCCTAAAATGGACACTTGGGGCACACCACATGACAAAGCAGCCGACGAAGAAGAAAACTTCCCAATGCTCACTAAGAAGGTTCTGTCTTTGAGATAAGAGGCCAACCATTGCATAGCGACACCCTGAACACCAACTTTTTCAACTGATGTAACAGAATACTATGATCAATTGTATCGAATGCTGCACTTAAATCCAACAAAACAAGCACCGCATATGAACCAGTATCGTGAACTTGCAAAAGGTCATTGCTAACAAAGTGCCTTTGATTAATGTTTTAAATAATTTTTAAACATTCAATGAAATGTTGGGAAAAATGCTGAAACTTTTAAATATGAAACCAAACCACCAATAGGTGGCAGCAAATTACTGTTTTAGTGAGTGAGTCATTTAGACATTCATTCAACCTATTAGTTAAAACAGCTGATTCATTCAGAATCAAGGCAAGTGTGTTTTAATGAATGGGTTACTGAATCAATCGATTTGCTCAAAAACAAAGGAGTCATTCAGTAACGAAACACCACGTTACTCGGAGACACAACAGTTCTGCAGTATGTTTGGAACTATTTTCGTCAGTGAAATTGAGCAAAAACAGTCAATATTGTGTCTAAAATGTTACGTAATTTGAACTTTATTGAACTAATATTGTATAAACTTACATGCTGACAACATGTTTACATGCGGATGTAAGCGTAAGTGTGACATCAAAATTATAAAAATAATTAGTATTTATTATTTATATTTATATTGTTTATATTTATTTATTGCCTTCCAAATCAATATAGTTCTCATTGCATTCTATTTACATTAAATTCATTGTCATAGTTACAATATTTTGTGCTTTTTCTTCTATGCATTTTTCTTTATCATTGTGCCTTTTCTGTAATTGGCATGTAGACAGTGTTGTTATGCTGATACATTTACACATTGGAATTGCATTTATATAAAATGTATAATAAATGAAAGACATGACAATAATCAAGGTTTATTTTTAGAAGTTCAGGAGAACATTTAAAGATGTTTTTTTAATTACCTTCTTGTATGGCTGTATGAGGTTTTTTTAAGTACTCTTTGGTTTCTAGGAGATGAAAACTTTTTTTAATGTTTCTTAGGTTCTTCAGATTCGCTTTTTGGTTTCCTTGTTCTCAAAAATCATTTTATTCTGAAGAACTGGAGATTAAAAAGCTCTTTCTGAGCATAAAGGTTCTTGTGCTTCATCAGGCTGTAAAACACGTTTCGATCCTTTATTTAACAGTGTATAAGCTCTCGTGTGGTGTGATAGTATTTCTTTTTTGACACTCGGCCTTTGTTTACCTATTTGTAATAGTAATAGGCCCAGAAATGTGCCTGTTACTAATACAGATGACAAATACAGCGGCCAGTGAATTAACAGAGTAGTGCAGCAGTATTTTTTTCACATTATGCCCAGGCTGTTTATTCTGCCAAGGCAATTATATTCAGCACCGAGCCAGACTGGTGAGATCCGGGGCTGGTTTGTTGGCTCAAAATCCACCTGCCAATCACGTCTAAACACTCAGTGTCTGCACTAAGCATATCAGGAGACTTTCCCTATCTGATCTCGGGTCAGAAAGACTGACATCCTCTACTATGTTATCTTTACTTCCAGGTCGTTTATCATTGCCGAAAGCTGGTCCGGAGGCATTGAAGTGTTCAATTTAATCATGACTGTGTGGCTGCTTACTCTTGGCGGTGTCGTGCGCTTTATGATAAAACTGAGTTGCCACCAGAGTGTCGTGGATGCTTAGTCATAATTGTGAAGTATGTCATCGTGTCTTGCTAAAAATGGCCAACAGAATCAATTAAAGAGCAGGAAGAAAGGAGATGGCAAGCGAGGGATGGAGTTTGGCTGCATTTCAGTTCCTCTAGATGTTGGGAAGTGGGTAGTGCTGATGAATGATAACATGAGGGATAAACCTCGTCTTTAAAGGTGAAGTGTGCACATTTCACATGTTTCAAAAGTTGCAAAATATATATATAAATGACACGATAATTGACTAGAGATCATTATTTTTAGGGGAAGCTTTAAAGATCTTCAGATTGTTCTGGTAAAGTTCTCTCAAAGTTATAAACAAACATTCTTCGTTTTAATAGAATGTTCGTTCAGAGTTATCTGTTCTTTAATAATGTTCTGAAAATTTTATTTATAGCCTACATAATTTATACATTGTTTTAGTTGGATATTTATCTAACATTTTTTAAATGTTATTTGATTCAGAATGTTTAGAGAACATTCCCAGAATGTTTGCAAAATCCCTTAATGTTATGACCAATAATTTTTTTTAAACATTTAAAAAAATTGATTTTAGGCCGCTCAGAAACATTATGGAACATTATTTGAACATTTTTGTCGAGACGATCTTTGGCTCTTTGGTTTGTTTCTAAAACAAACTAGTTTCTTAAGAACTAGAGGATAAAAACATCTTTTTGAGACATTTAAAACATTCTCCTATTCCATCAGACTGTAAAACCCAGTTAAATCCACATTTTTTATGTTTATATAGTTGTCATCTAAAATGACATGATAATGATTAAATATAGATCTTTATTAGCAGTTTTGGAAAACGCTAAAAAAGATATTATGGTTATTAAATGATTCAACAAAAATCAATTTTTCTGTGATTATTTCTGTCTGTATGTTTTTTTAATATGCTCTTTGGTTTTGTTTGCTGGTTTCACTGAGAAAAAAATAAAATAAATAAAAAAATATATATATATTTTCTTTTCACTCAGAAATTGCTAATTATCACAAATAATTACCAGGGTTGTTAAAGTGAACTAAAACTAAACCATAAAAAAAATATTGCTTGAAAAAATATGTTAACTGGAATTTTATTTTATTTATTTATACTTTTTATTTTACTCGTTGTACTAGAATAACTAAAACTGTAATACATATATAAAAACTGTATATACATGTTTAAAAAGACCTACACCAAATAAAAAGGACAAAAACAGAACCAAATTACTAAAAATATCTTAGCAATAATTAAAAAGAAAAACAGAAAAATACAAGAATGATAAACTAATTTAAAATATTTAATCTATAATACTAAAGCAATGCTGATTACAAAGGAATGGCAATTCAATTTTTAATGAAATTTAAAACTCTAAAGTAGAAAAACTGAAAACTCTAATAATTTTTATTTACAAGAATCTTTTTTAGTAGGTTCCAGTTTGTGCTGATTGACCATCACTTAGCCTAACAGTAACTATATGTGGAAATATGGTTTGTATACTCCCATTGTGAGGTCTCAGCCTCATCAGGATTTATCGTTTATCAAGTCTACCAGTTGTTTGTATGGAACGAGACATAAACTCTCAGCATAAGATCAATTTGCTGTGAATGCACTCCGTATTTCCCCGCAAATCACGTTGTCCATTATGATTCATGGTCTCAAAGAGCCTGGACGTCGGCATGGGGCGAAGCCGAGAACAAATCACCCTCATACATCTTCTTTACTGTCAGTTATGAAAATGTGTGAATAGAAAGTCAAACGGTGAATGGGAACATTATGGAGTCAAGGTTACACACTAGTGGCAGTTGTGTGTGTGTGTTTTTTTTTTCTCATTGAACTCTTGCCTGCTCCTCATGCTTTTGCATTTATTAATACGGGCCGCAGTATTTAAGCACAAAATTGTCAGGAAATTACGCCGCAGCTGTCAGAGACTCGAGGCCGAATAACTCTCAAGGCTCAAACACCAAAGCACATTCATCTCACACACCTGCCACGGCTGATAGGTGATACAGCCCAGAGAATTCATCATCCTGAGCCATATTTTGTCTACAGAATATACTGCATTTGCTCAAATATTTCTTTAGCGGACAGTGTCGAGTACATTTGAAAGGAAATGTCATTTCTTTTCTGTGCACTTCTAAACATTTTAAGGGGATAGTTCAACCAAAAATGTCAAATCTGTCTTTTCGCTTATCTTATTCGAGAACAGAAGGTGAATTTTTGAGGAATTTTGAAAAAAGACATCAAAGGAATAATTGACGATGATCCATTGAATAATTAGAAAATAATGCACATGCAAGGTGAAGGGTTTTGGTTCTTTTGCTGTTGTAAGCCATATTAATCTTTGAAATAACTGAAATCATTTGGCGAGGTGATATGAACATGTAATGTGGTCAGTTAGCTACTGTTGCTGTGCATTTCCCTGAAAATAACTGAACACCTTAGAACACCTTATATATTTTTTTAAGAAATTAAGAATTTTTGTTCAGGAAGAATGCAATAAATTGTTCAAAAGTTAGAGTAAAGACATTTAAAATGTTACAAAATATTTCTATTTCAAATAAATGCTGTTCTTTTGAACTTTCTATTCAAAATAGAATCCCAAAAAATAAAATGTATCATGATTTCCACAAAATATTGTATATGTTTCTTGAGCAGCAAATCAGCATATTGCAATGATTTCTGAAGGATCATGTGACACTGAAGACTGCAGTAATGATGCTGAAAATTCAGCTTTGATCACAGCAATCAACTACATTTTAAAAGATATTCACATAGACAATCATCCAATTGTGTGCTTCTAATTTTAGAGCAGCAGTTTGGATAGGACCCTTTTCTATTCTAACATGACAATGCCTCTGTATAATGCAAGGTTCAAAAAGAAATGATTGATTCAGTCATTGTGGAAGAACTTGACTGGTCTTCAGAAAGCCAAAAACTTATCAACAAACACTAATGACTTGTACATACACTATATGGGCAAACGTATTGGGACACCCCCTTCTTTAGAACAGAATAAGGCACTCTCAAAACTGTGGCAACAAAGATAGAAACATAACTCATGTATTTAAAAATTGCATTTCCTTCTCTGCTGCAACAGTTTTGGAAGTGTCTAAAACGACTGTATCAATATGCACAAGTCATTGGTGTTTGTTGATGAGTTTGTAGCTCAAGATCTGCATCTAAAGTCACACCAGAGGTGTTCAACTGGGTTTCTGCAGACCAGTCAAGTTCTTCCACGCTGACTCAATCAGTCATTTCCTCTTGCATTGTCATGTTAGAATAGAAAAGGGTGCTGTGCAAACTATAAAATTAGAAGCACACAATTCCCTAGAATATCATTATATGCTTAAACATTAAGATTAGTACTCATGGAAATTACAAAAATAGTCAAACCTGTTCATTAGAATGGGGTGTCCCGGTACTTTTGGCAATATAGTGTATATATGCATATATAAAATACCTCATAAGGTATAAAACAATAAATGCATATGTATATTGTATGTGTTATTGTATGTTGTATAGACAGTTTTGTGTGAGTAAATTATTCTTTATGGTGTTTTTTGGAGCTTGACAGTCATTGTCATAATGATTTGTTGTTGTATGTCATAAATTTCCTTAAAAAAAAACTCCTGTGGCGTCTCACAGAACAAGATAACAGCATGTGGGACCGGAGCGAGTAAATAAACTCAGAGTTTTCAGTTTGGGTGAACTATTCCTTTAAATGTGCTCCATGTTTTATATCAGCAGCCTCAAACTCTGGCTAATAAATAGACTCTCACAGACGTGCCCTTGAAGGAGAACAGATAAAACACAACAAAATCGACAGCGGGACGCTGCAGGAGGAGCGACTCCCGAGCCGTGTCACATTCTACAGGCGTATTTCATTTCACTCTTCAGTGCTTCCCCTGTGGCGGGGTGGAAACACAGAGTGACCTGCCAGCAAACTAGGTCAAAGGAGAAGCGTGCACCTTTTCACCCATGAAGAAAGCAGCTAATCAGATATTTTTCACCCTTGAGGCATCCGAGTTCTCCAGTAGTTCGGCGTCGGGCATCTGAATGTGGCTTTCCCCCGTGAGCGCAGTGAAAGTGATTAGTTGTCGGTAATGGAGGGGAATGGTGTTAGTGACACGGCTCGACCTGCCTGCTATCTACACACACACAGATCCGGCCCGCAAATAAGCACTTCGTAAATTGTTATCTGCCTGTGGTTTTGCGTTCTGATGTTGCTCAAGTGGTTGAAAGACTCCATGATATCAAGAGTTTTGTGGCTTTCAGTATGTCTGTTAATATATATTGTGTATATAGTATGCAGATTTTCTGTATGCATAGAAAAGCTGAATGATCAACTGCATTCTCTGCAACTACAGCCTGCCCACACTGTGTGCAATTCTGTATCCCACAATGCACTTGACTTGTCCTTTCATTTCAAGTGTTGTGATTATCAGCTGTGATTTTATAACAACTTCCTGATTGATTATTTAATAAGACCCACCAAAACAGTTTTTTTTCTTTATTACATAATAATAATAATAATAATACATTTATTATTGCTGTTATTATGTTTTTCTAGAAGATTTTCTCATTTTTTTTTACATATAAAGAACATATTATTTATTTATTTAATACACTTATTTATTTGTTTTTATTTACATAGGCCTAAATATAAAAATAATCTGTACATATTAGCATGTTTTTTTTTACATAAATATGCATTTCATATGGTTTCCTACATAAATATAAATATATTTTTATTCAAATATGTTTTTTTGGATTTTCTATTTGTATTATGTACACAAATATAAATAAAGATATTTAGTTATTGTGAACATAAATATAAACACAATTTTCTTTATTTGTTTTATTTTTATTTATTTTTTTATTTTATTTTTTTACATTTTTACATAAATATGAAGCTCATATTGTTTTTACATAAACATAAATAATAATATTGCCTTATTTAAATATACTATATGGACAAAAGTATTGCAACTGTTCTAATGAACAGGTTTGACTACTTATAGTCATTTCCATGAGGACAAATCTTAATGCTAAAGCATATAATGATATTCTAGGGAATTGTGTCCTTCTAATTTTATAGCAACGGTATATATATATATATATATATATCATCTATATATATATATATATAATATATATATATATATATATATATATTATACACCGTTGCTATAAAATTTGAATCTTACTGTATCTTATGTATATAAAACACTAAAAATATACATAAGATAAGATACAGTGAGAACATGAACAAACAAAACAAATTGACAAATACAATAAAACAAATATACAAATGAAATGAAATAAACAGTGCTTTCATTTTTCCATGAAGGTCTACTAACATTACTGTTCAGGTAAGTAATAGCCTACAAAAGAAATCTAAAAGTAATCAAATGTAAATGAACACTGCATAGTTTTCTAGTTTTTCATGCTTATTAAAGCTATAACGTTATTCAGATTAAGAGCTGTGAGTGATTTTCTCTTTGCATTTTGTTGTTTGATTAACATTGGCCCAAGCCCCAGTCTGTCACTTTAAGACAGTATATTGACACACATCGGATTTTGTCCCAGCTGTTCTCGTCCACTTAACATAAACTGTGTTTAAAGAAAATTCTCTCAAAGCCGGCCATTTTGACATATTTTGTGTGTATTTGATCGTTTGGACGTGCACCTGAAGCTCAAAGTGTAATTTGGTTGGGCGCACACATTGTATTCATTGGGAATACAGCCGTGCTCCAATATGCATTAGTGTATTGTTTGTTTGTTTATTTGCTTACAGCCAGCAAAGTTAGCTGAATTTCATTGCGAGTCTGGCTCCCAGCGGAGCGTCTGACTCATGTTTACTACGCTGCTGATGTCACTCGCTCAGATGAGGACTCGTATATCACTGGCCTTCATGACAGCAGCTCATTAGCAGTTAAAACAAGCAATTACAACATGCATGTCAAGAAAATTTATGTTTAATGTGATTTTCCCTCCGAGGGTGTCCGTCCATTAAGGATCTCAACATTCATCACACAGATCCTCCTGTCAGGGATTATCATTTATAATAAGGGCTTCTCAAGCTTACAGACCCCTGCAAGAATCAAACAGCATGATCTGAGGAGTCGCTGCTCCTTAGTATGCAGATAAAACAGAACGAGATGAAACACATCCCTGGAGGACCAGAACATGAGCGTTATGTTCCACTCGCACTGCAGCTTTTAGAAATGATACATTTAAAAAATATGTGTTCTATTTAGAACCAGCCTGATGTCACTGGAGAACCTTTGATGCTCCACAAAGAACTTCTCATTCTCTCTAGGTTTTTAGAAAAAACAGTCTGGAGCTTTGAAGATCAGACAAACCAAAAAACTGATCTGAAGAACTACATGAAGTACTAAATAATCAAACATCAAGCATCTTTTAATCTACAACGGGAATGCTGGGGCTAGTTGTCACACTCAATTATTTATTTATTTTCCAGTTGCATTTATTTTCTAAAGTAAATTTTTACTCAAACTTTTATTTGAGTTTTTAAACTTTTATTTGCAGTTTAACACATTGACCCCTCTTAGTGGGGCTTGTTGTCATTCAATATAAAGTAAGCAGTTTATTGACACTGAATTGAGCAAATATTTTACTGTAAATATGATGCTGTTTAAATATGCACTATATTTAATTAATGTTATTTAATGGCTTTTCAGCAGAATATAAAATTTTTATTATTAATGTGATGTCTATATATATATATATATATATATATATATATATATATATATATATATATATACACACACACACACACACAATATAGATACAGTATATGCAGTGTATATTAAATAGTAATTAAATTTATTTAAAATTCAATTGTAAAATGTATTCTAAAATGTATTATCATCTATTTAATAGCTTTTCAGCTAAATCTAAACATAAAATGTAATTTTTTTAAAAATTATTTTTAAAATGTATTATAGTCTGTTAAATGGTACAGTCTAAACATCTTAAATCTAAATCAAAATAAAAGCCAATATATCTAATTAAATAATATTAATAGTATTTATTTGAAATAAAATCTTTTAATTAATTTTAAAATGTATAATAGTCAATTTAATGGCGATTTAGCAAGATATAAACATTTTAAAAATATGATGCTATTTAAATAAAAAATATATAATATATCTGATTATATTAATAGTATTTATTTATTTGAAATAACATTTTTTTTATTAATTTCAAAATGTATTATAATCTATTTAATGACTCAGATTGTAGTCTACTAATGATTACAAATGTCATGATTAAAATTATAAGTGTAATTGATTACAAATTTTAGATTCCTTTTAGATTACTTTTTTCCTAACTCGTTTATCACAGATTTACAAAAGATTATTCTGTACTGTATTGATATAAAAATACAAAAATAAAGAAAATGTGTTCCATTCTTAGTTATAAACAACAAAGCACATTAAACATTGTTAAGTCAGAGTTTCACTGACTGGGGTTCATGTAATTATTTTACATTAGATAACATGTAATCAGTTACTACCCAGCACTGATAAGTTGCTCTAATGCAAATGTGACAATTTGCCCTGACCTTTCATCCTAAAAAAAAAAAACAACAACTCATGGTCCAACCTCTCAGTTCAGATTCACATTCATAATACAGTTACTGTTGATAGAGAACACATTGTGTGATTGCACTTTTGACTGAAACCCTATTACTGAGATAAAGACTCTGTCAACTCGCCCCAGTGTCCCCTATATAGTGAAAAAGAAAAGGGTTGATCATCTTTTGTTAATCTGAAGTGTTTCACAGACACACTGAACGACTTTTAAGCATGTATTTCCAGTATCATGTGACTGTCTTCGCAGCATTTTGGTTTAAAAATAGCATAACACAAGCGAGCGGTAGATCCAGAAGAAAATGATTCAACGTCACACGTTTGATCAGGAAGGCTTTCAGAAGTCACACAGTCTCAGGCGTCCGTATGAACACAGAAAACTCATACTACCACCCGAGGATCAGCTCATGATAATCTCAGCTAGTACTGAATTATGAATGCTGCAGCAATATGAATTTCTGTGCAGAGTTTCAGGCCATATCTGACTGGCTTTTGAGTCAGAAACAGTCATATGCAGCAGTGCTGGAACATTTCCACACCTGCTGGACCATTAAACAGGTTAAACCTCCGCTGAGCTGAACACACACTTAGATATATTGAGTTACAAAGCAACTCTCTTTGTTAACTTGTACTGGCAGCGTCAGTTAATATTTATTCATTGCATATTTCATATGTAGTGCACAGCAGAGGGAATTAAAGAGCAGATGGAAAATGTCTCAGTCAATCTTAAGTTTCTCCCCGTAATGATATCAATGAAGTTTTGATGCTATAATATATATATATATATATATATATATATAATATATATCGATATATATATATATATATATAATATATATAAGATATATATTATATATACAATACAAACCCGATTCCAAAAAAGTTGGGACACTGTACAAATTGTGAATAAAAACAGAAAGCAATGATGTGGAAGTTTCAAATTTCAATATTTTATTCAGAATACAACATAAATGACATTTATCATTTTAAGGAAAAAATATGTTGATTTTAAATTTCATGCCATCAACACATCTCAAAAAAGTTGGGACAAGGCCATGTTTACCACTGTGTGGCATCCCTTCTTCTTTTTATAACAGTTTGCAAATATCTGGGGACTGAGGAGACAAGTTGCTCAAGTTTAGGAATAGGAATTTTGTCCCATTCTTGTCTAATACAGGCTTCTAGTTGCTCAACAGTCTTAGGTCTTCTTTGTCGCATCTTCCTCTTTATGATTGCGGCAAATGTTTTTACTATGGGTGAAAGATCTGGACTGCAGGCTGGCCATTTCAGTACCCGGATCCTTCTTCTACGCTGCCATGATGTTGTAATTGATGCAGTATGTGTGGTCTGGCATTTTGTCATGTTGGAAAAAATGCAAGGTCTTCCCTGAAAGAGACAACGTCTGGATGGGAGCATATGTTGTTCTAGAACTTGGATATACCTTTCAGCATTGATGGTGCCTTTCCAGATGTGTAAGCTGTCCATGCCACACGCACTCATGCAACCCCATACCATCAGAGATGCCGGCTTCTGAAACTGAGGCATAATAAACAACTGGGGTTGTCCTTGGTCCTACTTTAGTCCGGATGAACATGGCATCCCAGTTTTTCCAAAAAGAACTTCAAATTTTTGATCGGATCGTTTGATCCAACAGAACAGTTTTTCCACTTTGCTACAGTCCAGTTTAAAGGAGCTTGTGCCCAGAGAAAACGCCTGCGCTTCTGGCTCATGTTTAGATATAGCTTCTTTTTGACCTATAGAGTTTGTAGCCGGCGGCAACGGTGAACTGGCACGGTGGATTGTGTTCACCCGACAATGTTCTGGAAGTATTCCTGAGCCCATGTGTTTGATTCCATTACAGTAGCATTCCTGTATGTGATGCTTTAGTGCCGATCTAAGGGCCTGAAGATCCTACGGGCATCCAGTATGGTTTTTTTTTTCCCAGCCTTGACCCTTACGCACAGAGATTGTTACCAGTTCTATGAATCTTTGGACCCTGATATTATTGCACTGTAGATGATGATGAACTTCAAAACTCTTTGCAATTTTATCTGAGAACACTCCTTTCTGATATTGCTTACCACTATTTTTTGCGCCGTCAGCATTGGCGGGAATTGGTGATTCCTCTGCCCATCTTGACGTTGAGGAGACACTCGGCCACTCTGAGAGGCTCTTGTTATCTACCCAATTCATGTTCCAATCAAATTGGTCCTCACAGGGGGGGGGGCTGTTCCGTATATGTACAGGTAAACTTGTTCCGGCTCTCTATTGCTACCTGTCCCAACTTTTTGGAATGTGTAGCTCTCGTGAAATCCAAAATGGATAGCCAATATTTGGCTGGACATGTTCAAAAATGTCTTACACCTCTTCAACATTTTTGAGTATGTATCTATATTCTATTGTGAATATAAAATATAAGTTTATTAGATTTGTAAATTATCCCAATTCCTTTTTTACCTCCAATTTGTGTACAGTGTCCCAACGTTTTTTGGAAATGCGGTTTGTGATGTGTTATATCACAAAAAGTGTGGAAAACAATGCATTCATATGGACCAGATAATGGTTGAAACATGGAATGCACTTGCTCTCAGCTAGTTGCATTGAATTGTAATGGTATTGTTTTTGTTTTTTTTTTTATTTTATTCAATATTATTTATATTAATTTCAATACAAATTTTAAATTAAATTACTATTAATTTAAACTCAAATTAAAAAAAAAAATTTTGATGTATTTCATTTCATATTTTAATGTAATGGACTGTTAATTTATACTGGAATTAACAAAATCAATTAATATTCATCACATGCATGCATATTGTGCTGCATTTTACTTTTGTTTGTTTTAAATATCAATATGTATTTGTTTGTTCAAATGGATTTGTTGTAGTGGACTATCCACTGCATACTTCAAATGTGCTGTATTATATATTTTTGCATCCAAAATAAAAGTTTTTGTTAAAAAAACTAATAAAATATGTATGTGTACTGTGTATTTTCATTATGTATATATAAATGCACACATGCATGTATATATTGAAGAAAAATTGAATTTAAAATATATTTCTATATAATATAAATTATTTGAATATAAATATGTACATTTAAATACATGCAAATATTTTAAATATGTATATATATATATATATATATACTGTATGTGTGTGTATTTGTATATACCATAATAAATATTAGCACCGAAATGAAAATTTTTGGCCGAAGCCCGAACACTGGGCTGAAGACCTAAATACCTAATACCTAACACGGTTTTTCACATAACACCCCCATTCACATTTTTACCCCAATTATGTCCTATTTCTTCATCACCATTTCAACCAATTAAATAACCAAAAATCCAAAATGCAGGTTTTCCTCGCGCTTTGGACTTTGAACCCTGGCGCCACGAGCTCATGCAGCGCTGTCAGAATACATGCAATCCGTGCATGCACTAGAAAATATAACATTCTGCAGTTTATTTACTAATTGTTTGAGGTAATTTTGCAATTTCAATCATTATACATTAACCCTAACCACCAGCATCAGCCACCTCTTCTTCTCATCGGAGACGTGATGCAGCACTAAACAGTCTCTCGCTGTCGGTGCTTCATGCTTCTTTCTCTGATAGTTTTAAATACTTTCACACTGCTGGCATGTTTGCTGCATTAGTGTGTGCCTCTATTTGTTCCCGTTAGTCATTGTTCAGTACATATTATTCCGCCTTTTCGCTTATTCGGCCAAACACCGAAATATATTTTTTTTGCTATTTTCGGCCAAATTATTTTGGTTGCCGAACATTTTGTGCATCCCTAATAAATATATACAATACACACATATATTATGTAAACAAAAACTTTTATTTTGGACGTGATTAATCATTTGACAGCACTAATACAGTATTTATCCACTGCATACTTCATCTGTGCTGCATTTTATTTTTATTTATTTTTTACAAGGATGTGTTGTTAGTGGACTCTTTGTGAACTTAAACTGGCATTAAACCATATAAACTAGTATTTATCCATTGCATACTTCATATGTACTGCATAGCAAAGGGAATTACAGAGCAGATGGAAAGTTTATCCCAGTAGTGAAATCAAAGCAGTTTTCATGTTAAAAAAAAATGTCACAGAAGCATGAAAACAATGCACTGATACTGACAGAATAATAAAACATGCATTGTCTCATATGCATTTCTTTATGCATGTAATTGATGTTTGTTTCATGCATGTTGCGGCATCCAAGCACATCTCCATATAAAATGCATGACGCTCTTGTCTCGCTGCTGTATTTATGTATTATGCATGGCTAGTCGCCACAGGGATGCATCTTGACGTTCGTGCCCACCTTGTTAGATAACGTTGCTTTGAGTTAATCTGATGGTCGCTGATGATTTCTGATGTCTCTACCCTCATTGTGCTTCGCCCGTGTCTTAGAAGGGAATCTGTCATCATGACATTTTTCCTTAATTGTTTTGCATTGTTAAACAGAGTAATTGTGTGCTGCTGAAGGCTGCATTGTGGCCCGGCTGTCAGGTGTGTTTACCTGAGATAAAGGCTCGGATCAAAGGCAGATGCTCAGCCGCTGACAGTGTGCTGCTCGGGGAGTTTGCTCAGTAATTTCCATGTAAGTTTGAATAAATAATGGGGGAAGATTGGATGTAGCCACTCATCAGATTGTGCGGCATTAGTCAGTGAGTCGCAGAGCTCTCGCAGGTTTGGAAGTATCGCGGAGTTTAACAGGTTGAGTTTTCACAGAAGCGTCAGACAGCTGCAGTGACACACAGTTAATGCTGCTTCAGCTCTTACTGTCCAACTCTTCAGTGAGATCTCCATAATGCTTTGTATCTCTAGAAACCAGCACGTTCTACGTATTTGAGAAGTACCTTGGTGTATCATATAAAAACCATAGTTTTTGACAATGGTAATCAATGTGGTGTGCTCTGAATTTTCATGATTTTAAGATAACCTTTTGATCTAAAGGCTTCTGCTTAAATGCATAATGTATTTATTATATATTTATTTATTTTAAAAGTATTTTTTTTATATACTAATATGTATTTTATGTATTGTTAGTATGTTCCATTATTATGGAAATTATTATTATAGAATTATAATTTGTTTTAATTTTTTATTTGTTTTCATATTTTTTGTTTTATTTGTTTTCCATTATTATTATTATTATTATTATTATTATTATTATTATTTAAATTTATTTTTAAATGTTATTTTATTTTGTTTAAAAAAATACACACACACACACACACATTTAAATAAATATAGTTGTTTTAAATATTATTTTCTATTTTATTGTCTGTTATTTGTCACTTTCATTTGTGTAGTTATTTTTCATTTGTTTAAAATAATTTTAAGTAATTTATAATACTAATACCTATTATAATAATAATGATTATTATTATTAATTATATTTATATTATTTATTTGATTTCTTTTATGTTTGATTTTCCACTTTTATATTTTGAGTTTGTTTTAAAATTGTATAATAATAATAATAATAATAATAATTTAATTCTTATTTTTTATTAAATATTTTATTTTATTTTACTTTTATTTATTTTTTAATATTTATTCATTATTTGTATACATTTTTTTATGAAAAACTGTGAACAAGTGTTACACCACATATATATGAACTCCTTCAGTACAGTTAAAAAAACGTCCCATGTTGCACCGCATGTGCATGACATGAATGTTGAAAATGTAAAAATCTACATTTATTTGCATTTAGACTGCTGCTGATTGAATGAAGTGGCTTGTCAGAATCAATATGAAAAGACAGAGATACAGTCATTGAGGGAAGTCTCTGAAGAGCTTATCACTTTTTTTTACCAATTATTATTTAAACCTATTTGAAAGCGTGCTATTGGCTGAAACCATTTCCAGCCTGTCCAATCAATGCAAAACTTTGAGCTGTACATGGAAACATTGCTAATGATTGTGTAGCACAATGAATGAATTGGCTCGCATGCAGAGAACAAGAGGCCCATGCAAAAACAGATGCGTTTACACATGCACAATCTGCTCATTTTATAAATGCACATTCACAACCTCTGCCTCACATTTTTAATGACAATACAAACATGTCAGCATGACGCATGGCTTGCAACACATATTAATTCCATAATTCAACACATTTCTTATTAAAACCAGATATTAAATGAGGGAAAAAAATGTTTTTATCAATCTGGAATTGATTGAATTGTGAAACATTGTATGAGAATGGTTTATTATTATTATTATTATCATCATCATCAGATTTTTGATATGTAATGTATTTATTTTTAAACGTTTTATTTTTTTTCATTAGACTTTTATATATTTTTGTTTATTGATTTTTATAATTTATTTTTAAATGGTTTTATTGCCTTAAATATCAATGTTTATTTTATGTATTATTATTATTTAATTTTGTTTATTTATTTATTATCTTTGTTACACATTTATTTGTTTTAAATATTAATGTTTTATGTATTATTATTATTATTATTATTATTATTAAGCTTTTGTTTTTATTTTTTATTATATATATTTATTTATCATTTATATTTTAAATTATTTAAAAATATTATTATTACTATTATTATTATTCAAATGTTATTTGACTTTGTTTTATATATTGTTTATTTTATTTTGTTTTATTATTTATTGTGTATTTATTTATTTTTTAAGTGTATTTATGTAGTATTATTTAAGTGTATTTATTTTATCTTTTTAGCATTTATTTGTTTTAAATATGAACATTTTGTGTATTATTATTATTATTGAAAAGTGTCTCTTTTTAATTACCTTCAATCACTTTTTTACTATCTTCAATCACCTACATAAACCCGTATTAGTCGGTTTTGAGTTCCTGTTAAGTTCAGTGTTCATGAATTGATGGTTTCTGTGTTGTTTTTATCTCTAACACTGGAGTTCAACTCTTCTCTGACTGTGTGAAATGGTTTAATAGGCCCTCAGCAGCTGTTGTGAGAGAAATGAGGTGATTGTTGGCTTGTCACTGCGTTTCTGCGTCCTCAGATAAGTCTGAATATGTATAAGTGATATGAAACGAAATAAGTATTATCAAAGCAACAGCACCGTACATTACATATGATGAATTATCATCATTAGCGCTGCTCTCCTGGTATCATCTACAGTTGTTGGTGTTTCTGGAACTGGCAAGCAAATTGTAAAAGCAGAGCGGAGATGAGTGTGGCCTTCGTATCTGTCAGGACATTACGGCTTCCAATCAATCAAAAACACCTCGCCAGCGTCCTGTGCTCATTTCCTTCTCCATTACAAACTCAAAGATCCATTCATTTGAGAAGAGTGTTTCAGTTCAGTTTGTGGACGTTTCATTGCTCAGGTGTTGCTCCTTCAGAGCTCAGGATACTTAAGTTTCATAAGTTTCATTTCAGAAGTTTATTAAGAGAAATAAAACTAAATGGGAAAACTGACATGCAGTGAGTATGTAGATATAAAATTATTGTGGAGAGCAGCTCAGATCATTTGATGAGACATTTGAGTTTATCTTTTAATTTCAGATAGTTTGAGAAACTCTTGAAGCACATGAAGAAAAAACATCTGAGAGGCAATAAAATCTCATTTGTTCTTCATTTAATCTCATTTCTATGAAAGTCTTTGAAAAAAAAACTGTATTTGTGTATAGAAGAAAAGTGATCTATTATTATATTTGTTTCATTCAAATTAGGGCTGTCAAATGATTAATCATGATTAATCACATCCAAAATAAAAGTTTTGTTTACATAATATATGTGTGTATACTGTGTATATTTATTATGTATATATAAATACACACACATGCATGTATATATTTAAGAAGAATATGTTATGTTTATATATTAAATATATTTATATATAATATAAAATATAAGAATATAAATATATAAATGTATATACATGTAAATATTTTTTCTAAATATATATAATTTATGTGTGTTGTATTTATATATACATAATAAATATACCCTGTACACATACATATATTATGTAAACAAAACTTTTATTTTGGATGTGATTAATCGTGATTAATCATTTGACAGCCCTAATTCAAATACATTAAAAATGTATTGTTAAAGTATAAACACTGTTTAAAAAGGTAAATAATATAAAAATATTTTTCTATTATTTACTTTTGAAGGAGTGTTTATATTTTAACAATATATTTTAAATCTATTTTATTGTTGTCTAATTATTATTATTATTAGTAGTAGTATTATTATTTGTTATTTTCCCCTGTTTTTTGCATCAATTTGTACATCATATTATATTAGTTTATTGTATAATATTAATAATATTAATAATTTGTTTTTATGTTTTTCTGCTCACCAAGGGTGATTTGATTTGATAAAAAATGCTGTAAAAATTGTGAAATATTATTCCAGTGTATGTTACATGTTAACATTAAATATTTTACATATAACATTGTTAACATATTGTAAAATGTAATTTATTTCTGTGATCAAATCTGTATTTTCAGCATCATTACTCCAGTCTTCAGTGTCACATGATCTTCAGAAATCATTCTAATTTTCTGATTTGCTGCTTAAGAAACATTTATGATTTACTTAGAAACATGTGACATTGTGGAATCATTTGAGGTTTCTTTCAGCTGTTATGTTGAAGGTAATTGAGGTGAACGTTGCGCTGATGTTGTAATGTTAGGCTGAGCTGCTTTCTGTAGACCTGGTCTGTTTGAAGTCAGCCAGTCGTCCATTACTGTCTCTCCTCACGCTTTGATTTGAGCGTGACCGAACCGAAAGCCTCCATACTGCGCCAGGGTCTTCTCCACAATCAGCAGCCACAGGACGGATAGCAGGGGCCTTTATATTGACAAGCGGCTGAAACTGACTCCCATTCTGTTTTCCTCACTGAAAACAAGGAAAAGAAAAGAGCCAGAAGGACACGATTTAGATTCTGCCAAACTGTCACAGGACCCAGAGCTTTCACCATACAGTGCTCTGATATGAAAATGAGACGCTGTTCCTCTGAAGTATGACTTCAGAATGATGTATTAGAGAGAAGATGATTACAGCAATCGAGTTCAGACGTCTGCTTATAGTTCCTGTGCTTTATACATTGGACTCTCACACTATATAGAGCATCATTTTTGTGTTATTGGTTTTGAATTAATTTATGTATTATATTTTTTTGTGTTTTTTTACGTTTGTATTTATTAAAAAAAAAATAATATTGTAATTCAGTTTTTTTTTGTTTTAAATATTTATGTATTGTATTAATTTACATTTGATTTTGATTTAAGATTTGTAATTTTATATTAGTATTATTTTATGTTGCTTCTACTACTGTTATTCATATCATTGTAATTTAGTTGTAAATGTGTTTATTTTTTGTTTTAAATATTAATATTTATGTACTATTTTATTTTATTAATCTATTGTTTTTATTTGTTTTTTATTGGTTATAAAATTAATAATAATAATAATAATAATAATAATAATAATAATAATATAGTTGCTGAAACTTTATTATTTTTATTATTACTAATAATACTATAGTTGCTGAAACGGTCTCCAATCCTGTTTTCCATACTGATTTCATTTTTATGCTTTTAATGTTAGTGTTTTTTATTTATAATTTTTTTTTACTAATCTCATTTTTTTATTTTTTAGATATATTTTTTTTACATTATTTTATATTATTATTATCAATTTAAATTATTTTTAAATGTTATTTTTATTTTAAATATTAATATTTATTTTAAGTATTATTTATATTTTCATAATATGCTGTTTTTTTATTATTATTCTCATTTATGTAAATTATATTTTTATATCTTTATTTATTTATTTATTTATTTATTTATTTATTTATTTATTTATTTATTATTATTATTATAATTATAGCATCTTAAATAAAATCCAATCCTGTTTTTAAAAAAAAAAAAAATCACAAAATCACAACTGCAAAAACCATCAAAGTGCCCAGAGCTTTCACCATATGACTCTCTGATATGAAAATGAGACGCTGTTTTTCTAAAATAAGTCTTCAGAATGATGTGTTAGAGAGAAGATGATTGCAGCAGTAGAGTTCAGGCTTCTGCTCATAGTTCCTGTGCTTTATACATTGGACTCACACACTATATAGAGCCTCAGAAGCTGATTATACAAACCAGGACAAGGACAATTACGTTCTGACATATATTATTCAATACACACTCTGGGAATAACTATTACCATAAAAGTAATAGGAAGCGTTATTGTACTTCGGTAGGAATGCAAACAAGAGCCGTTTGCAATAAAACTAGAGGAATAATGTACAGAATATTTTACACAACACACTGCTTTCTCTTTAGATAAGTGAAGAAAGATAGCTTTAGCACGCTCTCACACATACATAAATAATAATGCTGTACGAAAACGCTTGGTTTTATTTAAATCAGGTCACCTGACCGTGTGTTTCATATGGAGAAAAATGGGTCAGCTTTGTGAAAAGGGATTTTTCTGTAGGTAAAAGCTTTTTAAACAGTCTTGAATTTCTTATGAAGTTGAATAATAAACGTAAAGCTGGATGGGCTTTAAAAACATCCTCAAGTGCCCCAATTTTAGCGCTGATGTGAGGGTTGATGGGAATGTCAGCAGATGTGAGTCTCGCTGGCACTGAAGTTAACATGACATGTTGACTCTTTACTTTCTAAATACATCCTCCAGATCGTTTTGGACAGATATACATATGTATATATGTGACCCTGAAACACAAAAGCAGTCTTAAGTCTCTGGGGTATATTTGTAGCAATAGCCAAAAATACATTGTATGGGTCAAAATTATCGATTTTTCTTTTATGCCAAAAATCATTAGGATATTAATAAAAGATCATGTTCCATGAAGATATTTTGTAAATTTCCTACCGTAAATATAGTATATATATATATATATATATATATATATATAGTAAATTAATGTAATATTATTAAAATTTAAAATAGCTTTTTTTGCATGAATATGTTGTGAAATGTAATTTATTTCTGTGATGCGTAGCTGAATTTTCAGCATCATTACTCCAGTCTTCAGTGTCAGATGATCTTAAGGAATCATTTTAATATGGTGATTTGCTGACTGGTAGTGTGTGTGTGCGTATATATATATATATATATATATATATATATATATATATATAAATATATATATACAAACACACACACACACACACACACACACAAACAATAAAAAAAAAAGATTTTAATAAAATAAAATATTACATAAATATTCATATTTTAAACTAACAAAAAAATAAACATTTTCAAGAAACATTTCTGATTATTATCAATGTTGAATTCAGTTGTGCTGCTGAATATTTCTGTGGGAAACAGAGATTCATTTTGTTTTTCAGGATTCTTTGATGAATAGAAAGTTCAAAAGAACAGCATTTATTTGAAACAGGAATGTCTTTACTGTCAATTTAGATCAATTTAATATGTTCTCGCTTAAAAGTATTAACTGACCCCAGTGGTTTGAAGAGCATCTCTGTGCGTCAGTATGGTTCTGATGTGTGTTTCTGTGTGTCTGTAGAGAGCTGTGATTCTCCGCTGGTTTCTGCTCTGCCTCAGTCAGCCTTCACGAGTTCATCAGAGCTGTCCAACAGTCACGGGCCGGGCTTCGCCAAACTCAACCGCAGAGACGGTAATCCAACACCTTCAGTCAATATTCACTGCTACGCTTCATCATTTGCACCTTCATGTCACATTTTATGATCAAACTAGATTTTGTTCAACTCCTCCATCAAAGTGAGAGGCAGTTGTTGATGGCTGCCGGGCGATTTTTGAAAAATGTTCACATTTATATTTATATTCATATTTATATCATCTGGAAATCAGTCTTCCAGTCATCCAGTTATCATGTCTGAGGAAAAATGATTTATTGTGCAAATGTTTACCAGGTTAGTGGCATCAAAACCTGGTTGCAAAAGTTTCGTTTGAGGCATTCAGTAGCTTTTGAAGTAGATATTCATGAGCAAATATCTATATTCTGCTGTTTTTGAGTTATATCTGTGAAAGAATTACTTTTAGATGTGCAGGATTCAGATTACAAAATCACAAACCATTTCTACTAATTTCTGTGACATTTTATCTTCAGCCAGACTCAGATTCAGAACAGTTCTGTACTTTGTTTTTATTGACTCTTATGTTCTACGCTGGTCTGTTAATGTGGTATCAATAATTTCATATTTACCCGCTTCTAGTCATCATGGATAATATATCTGATTGATTGGTCGCTTTACATGTCAGTCGGACAATTACGTCCTGCTGGTTCTTGTCTATGTGGGAAGTTCTTAACCAGAATAAACTAAAAAGTCAAGTTTGCATGATTTATTCTGTTATTTTACTGTTTATTACTGTGAAGCTGCTTTGAAAAGATTTTTTATTGTTTAAAGCACTATAGAAATTATCTAAACTGAACTAAAACTGAGACTAAAATGAACTAAAACATCTGTAAAAAAAAAAAAACAAAAAAAAAAAAAAAAACATTTTACAATAAGCATATTACAGTTAATGCTTTTAAAATAACTAAACGTAAAGCATACTGTTTTTAACCAGTTTCATTTTAGATAAATGGTTATAATGGTTTTTGTTAATATTTTAAATTAATGTTTTATTTTAATGTTTTCCCTTTGATTCTAGTTTACATTTTAGTAATTATATAGCCATTTTTATTATTATTAATATATTTTTTTAAAACATGTCTATAGTTTTTATAAATTTTTATTTAGGTTTAGTTTTATTTGTTTTATTTTTGCACTTTATTCTAAATTACATGTTGCCTTGGCGTGTATATATATATATATATATATATTTATATAAGGGGTTGCATGACTACTGATTTCTGCTAGTCGATTTCTTATTTAAAAAATACTGGAGTTACTTGACTACTCGTGGTTCATGCTACTGTAAATGAAAAGACATGAAATAGTTCATTAATTCAAGTCAAGTCAAGTCAAGTCAAGTCAAGTCACTTTATTGTCACATCACCACAGCACATGTGCCTTGGTGAGTGAAATTCTTGGGAGCGTGCACCAGAAATTGCAGAAACAGTTAACATATAACCATACAGACTTCAACAGGTGAAAATATGCAATATGCACATACATATAGTCAGTACACACAGTGTACTATTGGACATACTTACAGTTAGAACTACACATTTTACACAATATGTACATACATACAGTTAGCACTACACATTATACACTATACACAGAATGTACACATTCTAGATTATGTAGACATATATACGCATGAAAATATGCTAAGTGTACGTGGGCTGGATACAGAAATGTTATGGATGTGCATTGGATGGAATCCAGTGGTAGCAGGTAGATTATTGTGTTAAATAGTTCGGTGTTGAACTGTCAAAGTTAAAGTGCAGTGTGTGGCATACCATATTGTGGAGTATGCTGTAGGGTGTATTAGTTCAGACTGTTTCATAAGTCGGATAGCCTGAGGGAAAAAAAAGCTATCCCTCAGTCGGCTAGTGCGGGATCGGATGCTGCGAGAGACGTCTTCCTGAGGGCAGCAGAGAGAGCAGTCTGTGGGAAGGATGGCTGGAGTCACTGATGATCCTCCGGGATTTCCTTATACACCGCCTGGTGTAGATGTCCTGGAGGGAGGGAAGCTCACCTCCAACAATGTGGCTGGCTGTTCGCACGACCCTTTTCAGAGCTTTGCGGTTGCCAGCGGTGCTGTTTTCCAAACCAGGCAGTGATGCAGCCCGTCAGGATGCTCTCCATAGTGCAGGTGTAGAACGATCCTGAGGATGCTGGGGCTCATTCAAAACTTCCTCAGCCGTCTCAGGAAGAAGAGGCGTTGATGTGCCTTCTTCAGCACTGCATCAGTGTGTGTAGACCAGGTGAGATCCTCACTGATGTTAACACCGAGGAACTTGAAGCTGCTTACCCGCTCCACAGGTGTCTTGTCGATGGTGATGGGTGTGTGCTCTCTGCTCTGTCTCCTGAAATCCACCACCAGCTCCTTGGTCTTGTCGATGTTGAGTGAGAGGTGGTTGTCCTGACACCATTTAGTCAGGGTGCTCACCTCCTCTCTGTAGGCCGTCTCATCGCTGTCGGTGATCAGGCCTATCACCGTTGTGTCATCAGCGAATTTGATGATGACGTTGGAGCTGTGTGTGGCTGGACAGTCGTGTGTGTACAGGGAGTACAGGAGCGGGCTGAAGACACAGCCCTGAGGAGCCCCAGTGTTGAGGGTCAGCGGGGATGAAGTGTTGTTGCCCATTCTGACCACCTGACTTCTGCCTGTCAGGAAGTCCAGCACCAACATCCACAGAGATCTGTTTATTCCCAGAGTCTGAAGCTTCGCAACAAGTGTGGCAGGCACTATGGTGTTAAATGCTGAGCTGTAGCCCACAAACAGCATTCTCACATAGGTGTTCTTATTTTCCAGGTGGGAGAGAGCAGTGTGTAGAGTGAAAGCAATAGCATCGTCTGTAGAACGGTTGCTACGATATGCAAATTGTAGCGGATCCAGTGAGGCAGGCAGCACAGAGCAGATGTAGTCTCTGACGAGTCTCTCAAAACACTTACTGAAGATGGGTGTGAGAGCAACAGGCCTCCAGTCATTCAAGCATGTGATTTTATTTTTCTTTGGTATGGGCACAATGGTGGATTTTTTGAAGCACGAGGGAACCACAGAGAGAGAGAGGGAGAGGTTGAAAATGTCTGTAAAAACACCGGCTAGCTGGAATGCGCATGCTCGGACCACACGGCCTGGGATGCCATCAGGACCCGCAGCCTTGTGGATATTCACCCATCGGAAGGATCGGGTTACATCCGCGACAGAGACGGAGAGTGCACTCACCTCTTCTGCAGCAGCTGCGGGAGCGCTCTCTGTGTGGGCGGTGTTGTGAGCCTCGAAAAGAGCATAAAAAAAGTTATTCAGCTCGTCCGGTAGAGAGGCGGCAATGTTCACAGTAGCTGGTTTGTTCCCTTTAAAGTCTGTGATTTTATTGATTCCCTGCCACATGCCTCTTGCATCGCTGGTGTTGAATTGTTCTTCAACTTTGTTTTTGTATTGTCTTTTTGCGGGCTTTGATGGATTTCCTGAGATCGTAACTGGCTTGTTTGCGATCATCAGCGTTTCCGGATTTAAAAGCGGATGTCCGCGCTGACAAGGCTGCTCGAACATCGCTATTAATCCACGGGTTTTTGGTTGGGGTAGATGTGGATTGTTTTTGTCGGCACTACATCTTCTACACACTTCCTGATGAAACACGTAACAGTTTCTGAGTACGCCTCTATGGCGTCATCAGACCCTGCCAGGAACATGTCCCAGTCCACGTGATCAAAACAGTCCTGTAGTATAGCGTCTGATTGGTCCGACCAGCACTGAATTGTCCTGAGGGCGGGTGCTTCCCGTTTCAGTTTCTGCCTATAAGCAGGCAGCAGCAGAATGGAAGAGTGATCCGATTTGCCGAGAGGTGAGCGGGGGAGAGATTTGTAGGCCTCCCGGAAAGGAGAGTAGCAGTGGTCCAGTGCACGATCACCACGCGTGTTGATGGTGATGTGTTGAAAATATTTCGGAGCTATTGTTCTGAAGTTGGCTTTGTTAAAGTCCCCCATAACAATAAACGCTGCATCTGGGTACGCGGTTTCCTGCTCACTTATATTCCCATACAGTTCCTTGAGTGCCTGGTCTGTGTTGGCTTGAGGGGGAATGTAAACAGCGGTGATTATGACCGCTGTGAATTCCCTCGGTAGCCAGAATGGTCGACACAGAAGCATATGAAATTCCAGATCAGGGGAGCAGAAGGATTTAATAGAGTGTAGGTTCCTTTCATCACACCACGAGTTGTTGATAAAGAAACAAACGCCCCCACCTCTGCTTTTTCCCTGTGAGCTCTTTCGTTCTGTCCGAGCGGTGCACGGAGAACCCCGTAGCTCGATGGCTGAGTCTGGAACCACTGCAGACATCCAGGTTTCTGTGAGGCAAATAATGCAGCAGTCCCTTGTTTCTCGTTGGTATGAGATACGTGCCCGCAGTTCGCAAAGTTTGTTGTCCAGTGACTGAACGTTAGCCAGCAAAATGGATGGGAGAGGAGGTCGGAGGGGACGACGTCTGAGTCTGACGAGGACGCCGGCTCTCTTTCCTCTTTTCCGGCGGCGTTTCCTCGGTCGCGCCCGCGCAGCGCAGCCCCAGACAAAGGGCTCTGATGCGGTGTCTGTAAACAAAGCGCCGGCGTTCAAGAACTCAAAGTCCGGTTTGCGTTCCGCGACGTAGGAAACGAATGTTCAGAAGCGTGTGTCTATCGTAGACAGTTATACAAACAACATCCAACACGTAGAAAAACAAAAAAACAAGTAAAACAGACGAAAAGCTGCAAAGTTTACTCGGAGCTCGCAACACGGCCGCCATGCTCGGCGCCATCTTGGGTACAATTCATAGCCTAATGCAACAATTACAAATGTAAATTGTCAAAACTTTATACTTATGACATAACATATTTAAGTTTTCATGTCACAGCCAGTATTTGGATCTGTATTTGTATCTGTAACAGTCACAAAATTATTCGTATCTGCATCCGGATAAAACCGAGTGGAACGTCGTACAGTTTCTTGATAAGACCGTTATGACTGTCTTTTTTTTCATAGTTATCACTGAACAAGTATGCCCTGTTAAACTAAAATAATTATTAATTTCTAAAAATATATTTATCATGCAAGCAGAAAGATGTCATGACAAACATTCGTTTGAACGCGACTGAATTAATTCAATGCACACATTTTCATTACGCAGAACTCTTTGAGCGAGACTTTTTTTGAACTTCACAAAACAAATGTGTGTGTGCCACGCAAACCAGCAAAAGATAAAGATGCAAACATGTAGGCCAGGTAGAAAACGTATCTGTATTTGAGTTGATTATTAGCGTAGTCTTGAGAGAGAACTGGTTTGGTGTTTGAGAGACTGATGCGCAACGCGGCTGTTTGATTGGTGAGCGCGCTGTGCTTTTTACATTTATTCGTTTCATATCGTAGACCAAAGTTTAAATCATTGCCTTTTAAATATATACAAATAATAGAATGTGTATGATGTATTATTTTATAGGTGATATTACTCTTACCAAGCTCTGATTTCTGAGAGATGCACAGAGAGGCAACAGCAATGCGGTGTTTGATTTACGCTCTTTTCATTCATAAAGTTTACATTCATTCACTTCACACTCTATTGCGTGTCTTTAGAGTTCTGTGTATAATATTGCGCTGATCCCCTGACTGTTATCTAGCAAACACCAGACTGTGCCAGCTTCAGCCAAATATTCACGCAGAATTATTCCTTGTCCCTTATTCGTTTTTGAAGCCATTATCATAAAAGTAATAGAAGTCTATGGAAAGTCCAGACAATTCACATAAACAAACATGCGTGTGTTTGTGTGTGTGTGTGTGTGTGTGTGTGTGTGTGTGTGTGTGTGTGTGTGTGTGTGTGTGTGTGTGTGTGTGTGTGTGTGTGTGTGTGTGTGTGTGTGTGTTATTTATGGTTTTAGTTCACTTTAATACCCTGATTCTAATAGTCTACAGTGGCAAAAAGACTTTAAAATATATGACATATTAATAATTAATTGAATTAATTAATTGAAAATGCAACTTGCAATCAGGTCATTCTGGACAAAAACTGTCCATTTGCCCACATAAGACACGTTTGATGACCGTGGGCATCTGGTATCATTTGCAGTAGCTCATCAGCTTCAGTGAGATTCAGCTGTATATCGCATTAGTTGCGCTTGTGTCGTGGCATTCGGTGTATCTGTGAGCGCATCCCTCTTGAGGCTGACAGGTGACCACATTACAGATGAGCTCAAAGAATAGAAAGGCTTAAAGAATCGTTTCAACCTATTACTGCCGCTGCAGCGCAGTATTTAAGTGCAAACATGCTTCCTCCAGGAACGACAACATTAATGACTGGAGTAGGAGGAAATGTAATTGTTGTTCCTCATGGAAAATAGCCTTCAAAGGTGTGATGCACACACACACACACATGCCTGTGAACAAACAAACAAGCACACACAGTGTAGGAGGCTCTGAGAGCAGTGCTTCAAAGACTGCAGCACCCGGTCTGATGTTTCTGCTTAAAAGGCCACAGAGAAAAAAAGCGGAGGTTGTAGTCGCCTCATCCGCTCACCTGCCCGCTGGAGACTGACATCAAACTCTGAATAAAACCAGCACAACACACTGGAGTCTGTGGGTTTGTAATGTCTTGAATCTAAAAGGGATAGTTCACCCAAAAAATACAATTTGCTGTGGCTCCTGATGATATATTGAGGTCTTATGAAGCGAAATGATCGGTCTCTGCAAGAAACTAAACATTATTTACAACGTAATCCAAAGCCTCGGTTTCTTTTCAAAAATGCTAACTGATTCTTTTAAACAGTTCATTTCAGTGAACTGATTCAGTTAACTGATTTACATAATAATGCAATGACATAACGTATATAAAGTTATATTCAAATACCCAATAATGACGAGAAACGTGGATGATTTACATGTCTAAAACATATAAAGTGAATAAACTAGTCTTAATCAACTTAAATGCATCTTGGTTTAAAATAAGGCAGCGGCTATTTGCACTAAGTGTAAATAGCATATTTTCTTAGCAATAGATGCTATTTACGCTAAGTGCGAATAGCTATAGATTCTATTTACACTGTTAAAATGTTACTACTTATTGCAAATAGTGGCAATTATCTGCACCTCAGTATTGTAGTACATTGTAAAACAGTATGCAATATTAACTTATTGAGTGTAAATTGTAATTTTAATTCAAATTATTAAATGGATGCCACCCTATTGGGACAATAAAGTCCTCCCTACACCTATCCTAACCCTACCAGATACTTTATTTTCAACTTTTTGATTATATTCTTCATTTTTATTGAAAATAAATGCTTTTCTGATGTGATTTGAAATTTGAAAAGGGTCAAAAAAGTTCTCAAAAAGGCAGATTTGAACCCAGGTCAATCGCATCAAAGTGAAGACGGCACATGTCTTACCATCTGAGCTACTGGAGCTGACAGACTGTCAAATCACATGTTGGTTGGTGGGGTTAGTTTACATAGCTTCAGCCAACAAAGCGGCTATTTGCACTTAGTGTAAATAGACACTCCGTTAAAATAAATGCCACTTTCTGTACGTGTGCTTTGAGATTAAACTCTTTTTGTCTTCACTGTAAGTTTGTTGATCTGATCCAGACATCAGCCTGAAGGAATCTCAAACTATTTGTTATTAATAAAATTAACACTAAAAATAACAAGTAATTCAAAATATGAATAAAATCTAGTATCCCAATAACATTAGCCATTTTAAAATAACCCTAGTTTTATATTATTGTGATATATATTATTAAACATTTAGTTTGATCAAGTGTAACTGCATTTATGTGCAACATTATAAAGTCTGTGTAAACTCATCTTTTATTCATGTTATCAAGGTACTAGGTAATCCAAGTGATTCGAAATACTTTTCAGGTTTGTGGCAATGAAATTTTGGAAGATACTCCAAGTTCGAGGCATTTAGTAGCAACTAAATGAGCAGAACTCTATATTCTGTTGGATTCTGTGAAATCACTCCATTTGCTGAAACCTGACATGACGTGACGACAATCATAACTGTGTTTCTTATTCACAAATGTTAACAGAATCAGAATTGCTGAATTCCCTACGATTCCCATCCCTGGTTCCCCAGACATCCCATCAGCCATCACTCCATGAGCGGCCTGTCGACTTCATTGTCTAGACACTGGATGTTTGTCTTCTTCTGTTAAGTACTTCAGGCTAAATTAAATGCCAAGATATTTGTGGCTCTATGAGAACCATGTGAGATTTCAGAAAATCAATAGAAATCTTAAAGCAGCACCATATAGGACTCGGACTAAAGGTCAAACCAGGTGGCACGTAAAAGTTGGAAGCATGTGGAAAATAACAAATAGTTTGAGATTCCTCCGGGCTGGTGTCTGGATCAGGTCAACACACACTTACAGCGAAGACAAGAAGAGTTTGAATCTTAAAACTCACATACATAAAGTGGCTTTTATTTTGAACAAAGATGCACTTTTCACAAGTTGAACATTTAATTAATTAGCTTGAAATACATTGTTCATCCAAAAATTTAACTTGTGTCACAATTGACTTATGGTGTTCCAAACATGTTTGAATTTCTTTCTAGTGTGTTTGGTTTGTGAAAAGGCTGTGCCAGTGTTATTTTAGTATCACTGATAAACTGTTATAACAGGGATGTAGTGATGCACCCTGAGCCGGTTGAAAATCAATAAAAATGTGAAGATTCAAGTTGCTTGATATGTTAAATGAATTGTGATACACTTGGGGATGTTTAGTTGAATGTATCTCTGAGGGGAACTGACTGCCTTTAGAAAAGTTTTGATGGTGTTTTCCTCACGTTGCCTCTGTATAATGCATTCAAGGTATTGTTTAAGCGCAGCTGCTTTGTTTACAGTTACATTACATCTGAAAAGTACTTTAGATTGCCAAAGTGATTACTCTGAATTGAATTGTAATTTATTTAATTTAAGCATTAATGTAAACTGTAACAAGCAATTGATATAAACAGTAAATGGTGATTCTTAGACTCTGACACTCTACAGATGCATCCTAAAGCTACAATTCAGCTCATTTCTCAGATGTTTACCAATGAAGAGTTTATTTGCAAAAAGAGATAACTCCATTTTTGTAAATTTTCCTAAATCATGTTGTTTTATAATTTTCTTTTTTTCTTTTTTTTTTGTGCATTCCAAAGTAATAAGCCTATCAATCAAACTGCAGTTGGGTTGTTTTGGTTAAGTAATAATAACTAAAAAAAAAAAAAAAAAAAAAAAAAAAAAAAACCCTTACAAAATTACAAACTGACATAGTTCATTAAAAGTTTTTTTTTTTTAAGCAAAAGCATGTTTCAGAGGTGAACAAAACCTAGTAATTGATTTGTAATTGCTAAGTTAGCGGGACTTGGGGTTCTAATCCGCCCTTCGTATAGTTTCTGTCCTCATCAAAACCAAATGTGTTCATCGGTGATGGGTTGTGTGCATTTTATTTTTTTATTTCACCGAAACGAAACAACTAGCAGAACATCCACGACAGTAAGCAATAGACTAAACACACTAAGCATGATTTTAAAAGCAACACATTTAAGCGTCAGATCGCCACTTTAAACAAACAAACAAAATTAATATTCTGCTAGTCAACTGGAGATGTTTTGTAATAGATATATCTGTACTGCGAGATGTTTCAAAAATATTTAACATCTAATTTGCATGAACGGGAATCTACGATCTGTCCACTTACATGGAAGAAGCAAATAATGCAAGTATCCAATCTGTATCAGTGTAAATGCAGCCACAGACTAAACTCCTTTCAGCTAGCGCGTCTTTTCAAAGTGACTAGCAGCCTTGTCACCTGACCTGAATACTGTGTGCTAATTTGCTAAAATGGAATTATCGGGTTCTGCTCATAAAACAAGGGCACTTGTCATCTTCTGCTGTAAAACATGAACTTGCGATGCCTTGAAAGTGGACTATACCGACTTTTGTGACAAAACGTGTTTAAGGTTCAAAACATGCAATATGTGGAGAATAACGTTTTTTTATTTTCATAGTCCACAAGACAAAATAACATAATTTTGCATACCCTGGAATCTTAACTGTCTGTTGTTGCCTGCATGATCCACAGCTGTTTTTATGTTTTGTGATGGTTGTTCATGAGTCCCTTGTATGTCCTGAGCAGTTCTTGTATGGCCTGCTGTTCTTCAGAAAAATCCTCCAGCTCCTGCACATTCTCAGGTTTTTCAGCATCTTCTGCATATCTGAACCCTTTCCAGCAATGACTATAATTTTGAGATCCATCTTTCATACTGAGGACAATTGAGGGACTTATACACAGCTATTATAAAGGGTGGAAACATTTGCTGTTACTCAAGAAGTAAACCCAATGCATTAGGAGCAGGGGGTGAAAACTTTTGAACTTTTGAAGATTGTCTGCATTTTTCATTCAAGAAATATTGTGGAAAACCAGTTTTGTTAAAACCCCTTAGCCGTCAAAGATCGCAGACGGCCCCAGATTATTATTGTTTCACTTTCACAGCACGTTAAACATCACTCTCTTACTTGATCTGGAGAAACTGTGCATCAGATGAAAGTTTAAAGACTCTAGCTTCGATATTTGACCACTGTTTTGATAAAACATTGTTGCAGTGACAGTTATTTATTAATTTATGTCAGGAGTGCAAAATAATAAATCCGTATTATGCCAAATTTTGAATAGAAATTCACCACTCATTCATATTCAGTCACGTCAGCAGTGGTTTATTTTGTGTTCACATAGACTCACTGAACAGCGTCAAAAAGGGTTTATAGACCAAAGATGCATATCTACGGAGATATATTGATATATTTACTGATGTTTACTTCATATTTCTTCAGACAGAATAATCATTTCTATTCATTTTCCACTGATTTACGCGATCTGATGATAAATAGCCTCTCCCAGCGCTGTATGTGTGTGTGCCGAGCTTCGTGCACGCGCTGTGTCTCACACAGACTCTGATTCGTCCTTCGCCTTGTCAATCTTAGAGTCCCATAACAAGACAACGTCACATCGTGTCACATGCTTCATGTACACTTCCGCATTGATATCTGACCACAACAACACAGATACACCTCTGTACCCACGACATATCCAAACAATAAACACGCGATTACGATAGTAAAGCTTGGTATGCGATTTTCTTGAGATTTGGGGCATTTTTATAGAAAATATTGAAAATGTACATCTGAAATGCTAACCTTGTGCAGCGATGTAAAAGGCTATAAATAGCATATTTTTACAACAGTAAACGACCAAATTCCACTTGTGCTCGCAAAAGGAAGTTATTACAAACACTCGATCGGGGTTTAAAGTGAGTTTTGAGTAAAAGTGTACTAATAATTTCATAAATAGTCTGATATAGTTTGATGCTAACGTTAGCTCTAATGCTGCTAGATAACAGGTGCGGTTCTTCTTCATAATGCATTTTTTCATAATAATTCACGTAAGGTCGTAAGAAAATGTTTTGTTGTATTTTTAAAGTAAGGCTTTTAATAAAAGTGGGGCAAATGAATACTGGAACTGAAGATTTGTGTCTTTGTAGACCTTAAAATACCACAACAAAGGCTAATAAAGGCGGAATAAAAACAAAAGAATAATGATAAAAGAATAATGCGGATAATGTCTCATACCTGGCGGAGGTGTGAAAGGCTCGTTTCGTGAGAACAATAGAATCATGAATGGAGGATCATTCAGAGCCAAATAAACATGAGAAAGCATAAATGAGAGCTTTACATGTGAGTTTACAGAAGATGACAGGGGTCATAAATCAATCCGATTAGCCTTCTATAAAAACACACGACATGGCCTTAGAAAATATTTCATAAAATTCACAGTTTTACAGATTCGATTATGAAATTTTTTATGAAGTCTTGGAAGACTTGTGGCCTTAGCTACACTGTGTTTTCAAACTCATTTCCTACATCAACAATTTTTTAAATACATTTAAAACATATGTTTTTAATATTTTTATTTTTGTTTTTTACGTTTGAGTTTATATATCTTTATTATCATAACAGTCTGAGTAATTCTGATTCCTGAACAGTAAACTTTGAAGTGTCAGCTTTGTGAACATATGTTGATTATGTATCTAATCAGAAAGAATCATGAGCAGAAACCTTTTTATTTTGGGTATGTCATTTCTGTCTCTATGCTGAAAATGGGGGGTAACTGGTAAGGGGTTTTAAACATAATATGCAGAGGAAAATTAAGTCCACTGCAGACCCTTTGCATTTAATACCTTATTAGTATTCCAAAGCTTTCTAAATTATTTAGATTAAATTACAAAACTTGTGTAATCTAACAAAATACAGTACAAATTACTTTTTAAAGTGTGTCTTTTGTAATCTGTAGTTAAATGCATTTTAAAAGTAACCTTCCCAACCCTGCAAGTGTGTGAGTACTTGAATAAAGGGTCCAAATTAACATTTGTATGGTTTCTTAATGGGTATGTTTACATGGACATCAGTAATCTAATTATTTATCTTATTCTGAATAAAACAATATTATGATTAAGGTGTTTGCATGAGTTGCTTTTAGAATATTCCTTTCATGTTCCCCTTTTACATGTTATAGTACATAGAATAATTAATGGCACAAGCTGTGTACGTCTATACTGCACTTCGATAATGCAACTAAAATAAGAATACTCCACATGTCTTTACTTTGAGTTTACTTTAGCCGAAATAAGGTCATCAAAAATCTGTTTACATGGTAGATTCTTAATCAGAGCATTGTCTTAATCGTGTTAAAAATCAGAATATTGTTGTACATGCAAACGTACTGAAAGTTTATGTAAAAAGGTCATTTTGATTCATTTTTTTCAGAAAGTGGTTCAGTAAACGAGTCAGATTAATTCTAAATGATTCATATGTGATCACTGGCTCTTATCATGTCATATACAGACACCATTTTCAGGCTTTCCAGTTAATCAGTCTCTTGATAGCTTCTAAACATTGTAAGCCCTCGACGGCTGCATTCGAGTCCAAACAACATTATTAGAGCAAAAATGAATTTGTGAGACATCCAATTTTGGTGTTTTTCCCATTTGAATGCCTCCAATCACAGGCCAGATTACATGCTGTATTTCATTGCACAAACCTGCCGGGATATCGGAGCAAAGCTCTTTGAATCATGGGATAAATAAGCGAAGCATTCTCATTTATACGGCAGCTTTTGCTAATTCCCTGACCGCCGCCGGCTCTCGCTGTGAAGAGCGCTGGGTTTCTCTGAAACTTTCCTTTGTGTCAGTATCATTACGGCTGTCGTTTAAATCGTCCGCTGTTAGTCTATCAGCAGGTGTAATAGTTCCTTGCCTTGTCGCAGATAAATACATAGATATGAATACTGCACACAGGGTTTAATTAGAATGCAAATGTGATTGTGTTTCTCATGATGGCCACTACCAATTTTAGATTTTAATCCGCAGGATATAACAGCCATACCTATTAGGTCATTGTGTATTGAATCAAAAGAATACAGCTGTTAGAAAACACAGATTTGAGTCTATTTTGAAAGGAGTGAAATTATTCCAACTCAACTCAACTCAACTTTTATTTATAAAGCACTTTCAAAACCATTAGAATGGACCAAAGTGCTGTCCATAGGTAGGCTGATCAATTCTCTAAAATACATACAAACATTAATTACATTAAAACAAGACACAAGAGAATCAAACAACAAATCACTCACAGTTCTCAGACCTAATCAAACGCCAAGAGCTTGATTAAATAAATAAGTCTTCAATTCCATTTTAAAAATATCCATGCCTGATGAGGTTTTTAGGGATAGTGGCAACACATTCCAAAGTGCAGGAGCCGCAACAGAAAAAGCGCGGTCTCCACTACGCCTCAAGCGAGACCGTGGGACGTTTAGGAGCATATTCCGAGAGGAGCGAAGGTGACGTTGAGACTGATACAGAATTAACATATCTTTTATGTACTCAGGAGCTTGATCGTGTAGTGCTTTAAAAACAAACATCAACACCTTATATTGTATTCTGTATCTAACAGGTAGCCAGTGAAGGGATATCAATAAAGGGGTTATGTGATCCCATTTTCTGGTATTTGTTAAAAATCTCGCTGCAGCATTCTGGACACATTGAAGACGAGTAATCAGTGATTCACTTATGCCCAGATAAAGAGCATTACAATAGTCCAGCCGGGTTGAAACTAAGGCATGCACAACAATCTCCAAGTCCTTGTACGAAAGAATTGGTTTCAGTTTAGACAAATTTCTTAACTGAAAGAAAGATGATTTCACAACGCTGTTAACTTGACGATCAAAGCGTAAGTCAGAATCGAAAAATACTCCAAGGTTCTTTACATAACTATGCATATTGTTGGACAGTAGTCTATTATTTCCAGCCGGAGCATAACCAAGCTCCTTGTTCCCAAACATAATAAACTCAGTCTTATCCTCAGTCTTATTTCCTTATGAAATTAATTCCTTGTGAAGCCAAAACTCAGGAACTCACACAAGACATTTGCCATGCACTAAAACAATAAAACTTATCTGGAGAAGAAATCTTCAAAGAGAGCAAACAACATCTCTCTCCTCACTCATCAAGTCAAGTCAAGTTTATCTATCTCCAGCCAGGTGTGACCTACAACTGATTTGAAGATTTCTTTGTGGTCAAATATCAGTACAAAACTGAAGCCACAAAAAACCAATAGGCAATTCTGTAGCCAGAATGAGCCCATAGCATGAAGTTTGTCCACACACTTCATTCTATGTATTTTTCTAAAAGGTATGCATCGTACTCTTAGATTCATCTTTGAGAATTTGATGTCTTGTATTGATTTGATATCTTTGAATTGGCTATGTAATTGGCATAATACATATTTACCTGACAAATAATAAATTGTTATATTTGATCTATTCTGATCTCCTCTGAAATCATTTTTCAAGTAGATTAGTGGGTAGTGGTATTTCCGAAAGCACCAATGGATGAACCATGGGGAACACCATTAGTGGCTTCTGATTTCTGACTGTCACTCGCTTAACATGGTGTAGCTCTCGTGGTTATAGGAAAAAATATACTTTTTCTCATGAGCATGCAGGGTGTAGCTCAATTAAATATATTATAACCACTCTGCATCCTCTGAGTAAGTCTGAACTGATGATTTTGTGTACGTGGGTTCAGTGCAATTCCTGTGCGATACCTGGTCCCTAATGAACAAATAATTAAAAGTATGGGATTTCCAGAATACTCAAATATCTCAATTAATAAACAATCGATATCTGTGATCAGCTTTTGATAGAAATATTGGCCAAATTTAATGATCACATGAAATTGGAGTCAGATTGAACACGGAGCTAGACTAAAATTGAAACTAAATCCTGATAATTTCAGAAGCGCAAGTAAAAGACCGAATATGCATTAAACCTTTGACCAGGCCGCTGGATTCCGCATTTTGGGCTGGTGGGTGGGTTCTTACAGTTTCACTTTGCATTACATGAAAACCATGTATATATAATTATATAACAATATATATAATTTAATATCTAATTAGTTTTAATGAATTAATTGAATTGCTCTGTAATTTCTGTGTGTATATAGAGAGAGATAGAGTATAACTATTTAATTAAATCTTATATTTTTATCTTTTTTATTTTCTTTATTTTCTTATTCGGTTCTTTTTTCTATTTTTCAATATATTTTTTTTTTTTTTATTATTTGAATGATTTTCTGCTGCTGTGTATTTCATGTTGCGCTGCATGAAAGCTGCATTTTAGCACATGGCCAAATGATAATAACTATAATTTACTCTTTCTCATGTTTGGCTTTCAACATGCAGATTAAACAGTCTGGCATTTAGATCTGAAATCAGTGTGAAAAAAGATCAAATTAGATCCGTATGAAATTCTAATTATAATCCTTTCAGATGAACTCAGCAGATGCAATTAACCAACAAAGAAGTTATTGAACGTCATATCCTCGTTAGCTTTCTCTCTTTCGCTGGAGTCAAGGAAAAAGCAGGCAGGTGGCAGCTTTCCAGATCTATTTGTGTTGCATTAGCTTCATCAAAAGCTCTACAATCAACATTATAAAAGTCGCTTCTACTTTCATCAGACCTTTCTGCTGATCCCGTTCCGCTCTAAACTAGCTTTTGTCCCTCGGCTCTTGAAGGTGGAGATGCGGTAAATAATAGATGAGATTCTGGCCAGTTCATTAGACGTACGTTGGCTCTTCTTCGGAGTTTGCTTTGCTGAACTTGTTTAAGAATGATTTTCAGCTTTCTTGAATCATATTAGTCAGTTATACATTTCCTTCATTTTTCATTGAGTGGATGTGATGTACAGATCAAATATTTACATGAATTACACACATGATACAATTCAAAAGTTTGGGAATTTTTATTGTCTTTAAAAGAAGTCTCTTTTGCTCACCAAGGCTGCATTTATTTGATCATAATTACAATAAAATCAGAAAAAATGTGGAATATTTAAAAGAGCTGGTTTTTTTATGTGAATATGTTTTCAAATGTAATTTATTTCTGTAATCAAAGCAGAATTTTCAGCATTATTACGCCAGTCTTCAGTGTCACATGATCTTCAGAAATCATTCTAATATACTGATTTGCTGCTCAAGAAACATTTCTGATTATTATCAATGTTGAAAACAGTTGTGCTGCACAATATTTTTGTAGAAACTCTGATACATTTTATTTTTGATGAAAAGAACATTCAAAAGAACAGCATTTATTTGAAATAAAAATATTTTGTAACATTATAAATGTCTTTACCATCACTTTCGATCAATAATGTGAATAAAATTTATATAATAATTAATATCATATAATTACTTTATATTACTATTATTAATGTTACTGCCCCCAAATTTTAAAACCTAAATAGTGAAGATTCTGGAAGAAAATGAGAATTTTCCAACTTCATGGTTTGATGTAGGTCACTGTAGGTGACTAATAAAGCATTCCCGTCATTAGTTTGTCTGTTTCTTACAGACTGAATGTCGCTGATGGTTTCTGGTGTTGCTGCAGGTGTTATAATATGATGAAACGGTGATTTAAATGAGTGTCAAAGCGCCGCTCGTCTGCCCTCATCAACAACCCTCCGATTAACCCTAATCACTTTGTTCGTTTGGAGGAACCGTTTTGTCCTCTCCGGTCAGAAAAAGTGCAGTGAACGTCCAACTTTTGCTTTATTCATTGTGACAGCCGAGCAGAGATGCAGCTTATTCAGAATGAGACTATTA
This sequence comes from Cyprinus carpio, assembly GCF_018340385.1. NCBI lineage: Eukaryota > Metazoa > Chordata > Actinopteri > Cypriniformes > Cyprinidae > Cyprinus > Cyprinus carpio. The sequence goes on along the minus strand of NC_056606.1, from coordinate 22,601,332 downwards.
CTCTTTAATGAGGGCTGTATAAGAGGTCGTTAGGATGGGTAATTCAGTTTTAATGAAAACAGGGGAAAAAACATAAGAATTTACTTGCGTGAAATTGACAACAGTAACGATAGCAGAACGACACTTGTGGTGTTTGACCAATTGGACATAATCTCAGGTTTTGTATGTTTAGTTGTTAGTTGTTGGCCATCAAACATTTGTGATAAAACATTATTTTTTATATATATTGAGTATATGTTTGTATGTTTATATATATTTATTTATTTATGGAAAAATTACCTAATATATTTTATGTGTATTTAATGAAGTTAAGAAACGAAAATCTGTCTTTTGTAAATATTAATATATAGTATGTAGTAATTTTATGTTATTTAATATCTAATTTAATATGTAACTTATTTGTAATTTTGTATATTATTTTTTACTTTTTTAAAGATAGATAGATAGATAGATAGATAGATAGATAGATAGATAGATAGATAGATACTTTGTATCTTTTGTATTTATTTATTTATTGTTAAACTAAAGATTATCTCCTGTAGGAAAGTATTGTTTTTGAATTAAACTTATTCCTCTTACATTTTCTTCCTGGAAATACACCTGCTCCACATTTTTACCAAACTGAAATGCAATGTGAGTGTTGTCTCCAGTATAATTTAAACACAGAGTCCTTTTCCTTGTATTTCTGCAAGATGTGCCGGCTTTGTTTCTTTTGTGTTTTTTTCCAGCGCAGGCTGATTCCTGATGCTCGGATCCGGCAGCTCAGGGCTTTAGAAAGCTTTTAGAGAAACACTCTGCAATCGATCAAACATACTGCTGTCCCTGCTCCATGATATTAGGGCCGGAGCTGCTTTCTGGACGCTGGTTTGAATTCTACACACACTCTGCAGGCTTTGTGTCATTACAGAGCTTCTTCCAGCTGTCCGCCCCTGCGTTTGACTCTCAGTAATGAGCACAGGTCAAGCGTCGGCTCTTCTTATCTCAGTGGCCATGTCAATGTCTTCTGACGCACATATTTAGCTTGGCTTCTTGCTGCCGCTGCCCCAAATACTAAAATAGGCTAGTTATTCTTCTCTGAGGCTAACCGGCTCTGATAGAAACATTAAACCCCAGGTTTGGTTTGTTTTAGTGAACACAGTATGACAATATCACCCATGATTCAACAGGACTGAACAACAACTCTAACCAAACCTCCATTTGCTGTTTTGTTTGAACCCATAGAAAAGAGAGTTCACAATTGAGATTTCAGTAATATCTCAGTTGTTTTTCTTAGACAGGTGTCTCCTGCTTCTCAGATGCTTCTCCTGTAAGAAAAAGGCCTGGAGCGTCTTGAGTTTCAGTGGAGATCTATACAATGCTACACTTAAAGCTGCACTTAAAGCTGCAGTCCGTAACTTTTGGCGCTCTAGCAGTTAATATTCAGAAATGCGTGTGTCTTGCGGAAGAACATTGTAGCTGGAGCTACTTCTCTCTGTTTATGTCTACGACGACTCATGCAGGTACTGGTCTACTCTTCAGCGGCACCAGCCTAAAATAGTCAGAATATAAACACGTATTATAGATGTACCGTTGTGATTCAGGAGAAGCCAAAAACATGGTTTGGAAAATTGATTCGTGGTGTACTCACTTATTATAGATTTTTTTTTCTTTAAATTTTGAACATAAAGTCACTTAAAAGTTGAACACAAAAAATGTTCAACAAATTATCCAATAATCAAATGTTCTGGTATCTAGTAATATATAATACATATGATAAATAATATAATTATAAAATATATAATAATAAATAATATGTTAAATAAAAATATAATAAATAACACATAACAAAATAAATAATAATTTAACAATAAGCTACATTAACTCTTTCACCGCCAGCATTTTTGAAAAAAGTTGCCAGCCACCGCCAGCAATTTTGATGATTTTCACTAAAATATGATGGTCTACAGTATATTTTGCTGAATGAATATTTAAATATGCAATACACATATGCAATAAAGATCAGAGCCTTTACTTTTAAACAAAAAAATCTGTTTTATTCTAGCTTAAAGCATTCTTTTTTTATCAACACTTTTTATCATACACATATAGATAGGTTTCATAAAAATGTATCATTTTGAGCAAAAAGGTGAGAAAATCAAATTTTTATTTTATCAAAAACTATAACTGGATAATATTCAGTACGATTATCAAAGCATAAATCCAGTAAATCCCTTCCATCAACACCTCCAAAGCTTGCACAGCCATATATTAGTTCCTGGATCATCATTTTACTCCATAACATTATGCAGTTTTCATTTATATGCTGCCTATTGCCGATGATCGCATTATTTGTAACATGCATCTGTTTACATAAGAGATCGCTAGTTTCTCCTTCCTATTCATGTGTGTTTTTGTTCGGGAGGTTTTGTACTCGTTCAGAAGATGTGTAATAGCGCCCCCGAGTGTATAACAGTGAAAACACAGAAAGCCGTAAAAACGTCTTTGGCGGGGAAGCGTTGTCTTCTAAATGATGAGATAACTCGTCAATGGCAGGGAAAGAGTTAAATACAAAATATGTGTGTGCAATATAATGTGTGTGTATATATACAGTATTTTAGGGGTGTCCCCGATTAAGGATTTTCATATTTTCGAATCTTGCCGATAGTCGACTGATAGTCGAATCATGTGTTTGGAGGCAAAATACATTAACAAGAGTCAAGTCAGACATTCAACAGTCATAATTACTGACGCTTAACACACGGGGAAAATGTGTAACGGATGCCTCGCAGATACAAAAATAATGTTTTATGTTTTAATTAAAAGATTGTTAACATTAAACATCAGCGAAACCCTAAAAATTCACAACAGTTTTTACAATACTGCTCTCATTATAACGTTGTATATGAAAATAGTTATTATTAAAGCATTTTTGTTTTGAGCTGCGTGTGCTGAAGATGACCAGTAGAGTGACGCATTTGATAGCAGGTTTTTAATCAATGGGAGTTAACTCATCATTTATCTCATATAGAATACGCTTCGTTATTTATACAACATAATGTTAATATTAGGACTTATCTGCACAAAATGCCCTGAATGCATGAACGTTTCTGAGCAGCTTTGAGTGAACTCCTTTTCTGAACGAGTTCTTCACGCAACAACGTGCAGAAACACGGCAACTAAACTCTAAAAATTCACAGCGTTTTATTATAATAGTGTTCTCATTATAATGTTATGTATATGACACTCCCAATCAGCAATGCATATTCTGCATTGTTGTTTGTCATTATGGAAAGTGAATGTGATGTCAGAATAATGTCAGAATGGCATAATCATAACACCCTGCGATTTTTTTACAAGAAGTTTTGTGTTATATTGTTTTTAAATTGTGTACATATATGTACAGTATATGTATGTACGTGTATGTATTATTATTACGATGTCATTCTTAAAATAAAAACATTTAATTGATTTTATATATATATATATATATATATATATATATATATATATATATATATAATCTTAGCAATATTATAAATAAAATAGATTAACAATTATGTAAAATTATTAAGTATTACTATTTCACTCTAAATAATTATTTAGTTTTTATTTTTAAGAGTATCACCGGTTATTGTGTCTATATCTATTTCTTCTGAGGAATCTTAGCAGAAATATCTGAGACAGTGTTGATACTTAAGTTGAACAGCTCCATTAGCCTTTCTGAGCAGCCTGTGAGCATTAAAATCATCCTCTGGCTATAAACGTTGGCGTTTCTGATGTGAATGTAGGTCCCGTCGTGCTCTAAAATATCCCCATCTTGGGTCTGGCTGTCCTGATTATGAGCGAGACGCAGCGGGCGGCTGGATTTGGGTTCGCTGGGCTCCACCTGTCTGATGGCTCTATCCATCTGGTTCTGACGCTTTGGCTGCATTCAGCGCTTTTACTCCCTGTGCTCCCTATGCACCGTGGCTCCCGTCCCGAGCAGGTGTCGCTCTTGCCTGGCTCTCTCAGCGCGGCCCACCTCGGCGCCCCACCGTTCGGCCGTTTTATCATGATTTACGAGGGACAGGTAGCGTTTATGATGCCATCTGATCTGATTTAGACTGCGCCGCTGAGGTATACGGATCCACATCTGCAGCGTGAGATGCATCACTACGGGTCTCCAGCCAATGCAGCTCCTTAAGAGGGATTTGACGGGATTTTCGGGCTAATTTGTGTCAGTATTTATGGTCGGCTGTAGGTAAAATGGACTCTGCTGTGATGGACTCAGAATATTAATGCGTTCACAGTAGCTGCCTGTTTCTTTGTGCAAACCTTAAGGGATAGTTTGCCAAGATATTAAAATTCTGTCATCATTTACTTGTTGTTTTAAATCTGTGTGAGTTCTCTGGAGCACAAAAGAATCGCCATATGATTTCTAAAATGTGGAAAACAGGGATGGAATCACAGATTTCCAGATTTTGTCAGTACACATCATTTGGCTAAATGGACTAGTGTCTGCAAATATTAAACTGCAAAAAGATTTGTAATATGAATCCTGCATGGGACTCTGTGTGAATGAATGGCGCAGACGTGTGGTTCCCTTTACTGAAGTGTGCTTCAGCTTTTCAGTGTCTCACTAGATAAGGACATAAATACATGAACAACATCTTCAAAACTGCTCTTATTGAGCAGTCGATGGTTTCATTTGAGAAAATCTATTGGCATATCATATATACACACAAACAAAACTCTACGCCAACCTGTCAAAATAAAAGTTTGGTTTAACTTGAAGAAATTGTGAAAGAAATACTATTATTACTATATTACTCTTATACAGTATAATGTATGACTCCATATAATAATAACACTAATAATAATAATTCAAAATAATAACACAATTATTATTAAACCATTTATTCTATTTTTTTTTTATGAATTATCATAAAATTTTTCATCCATGTTTAAATTTTAACATTAGACCTTTCTTTTGGTCAGAACTTCATTGGATGAAAAGGTAAGTTAAATTAATAATTTATGGCTTTATTTGATGACCAGAAAAATGTAAATATACAAAAAATATATAAATAAATAAAGCATTTCAATTTTGGCATTGATGGGCATTTTTGTCAATTTCTCATTTGGCTCATTGATTGTTTTCAAAAATACTCGGGGCGGGGCTTATGCAGGGGGCGGGGCATGGTCGTAATGGAGATAATGAAAATATCTGAAGACTGTTATGAAAATGAATGTTAAAAATAAAAATATGATATGAAAACATGAACACATGATAAGAACACTGTTAGATTATGATTATGATGCAGCAATGTTATTAAAAAAGGAGCATCTAAAAGGAACAGCTGCCTGAAGTGAAGCTGAAGAGTGTCTTTATGTCAATAAACTGAAGCCCGTTCTATGAAACATCCTGTGATATAAATCAGATAACTTAGAAACATAACATAACCGTAACATTACAACTTGTATCTTCACAAAAGAACGCAAATTCCAGTGAGCTTTAAGTTACACGCTATAGCGAGAGAGAGCTCCCACCTTGATGTGCTTTCATGACAGTGTGCTAAAACACGGACAAGTAAAGACGACAGAATTTTCAGTAGTTTTTTATAACATTCTCATTGTAATGCTATGTTAATGGCAGATTTGTAGTATATATTTTCATCTACATTATTAAGTGATTCCTGAAATTGCATGCACATTTTGGAAGCCATACGAAGTACGAAAACAATTTTTATTGAAGTATGCCTACTGTTCAACAAATATGACACAAAAAAGCACTGCTGTATTATTACAACATCAGTATTTAAAAAAAGAAACATCTAAAAGCAATATGACAGTCATATTTCAAATAGCACAGATAGTCAATATCATGCATTGCATTTGAGCATGAAATGAAACACTGGTAATATGCAGCGCATTCAGCATGTTAATAAATGTTAATATCCCAACGCATCCAATATTAGATTAATCAGATGTGTATGTCGCTAACCCAGACATCACTATGTGACTCCGAAGCCATGCTTAATGTAAATAAATAAATAAATAAAAAGTTTTTTTTTTTTTTTATGAATTCAATTAATTAAAAATTTTGAAAATGGAAAAAACTACTGTGTGGTTTCTAAAGCCAGTAAATACAGTATTTATTTATAATGTCACCTCATAGTACCAAGTTTTTGAAAATGCTTGTTATTGCAGTCCCAGAGCAAATCTTTGGCTGATTGTTTACAGTTTGACAGAAGTTACTTCCATAATTTATGTGACGCATCAAGGTGGATACAGTGAAAATCTGTGAGGACAGATGCTGTTAAACTCCAAAAAAAATCACCAAAAGCTCCATAAAAACACCAAAGTAGTAATCTGAAGAGCCTGTTATGGTGCTTTCATAGTGCTTTTTGTCCATTTCTGAGATTGTATGCAAATGGAAATGTTGCTAAACATATTCATTTGTCTTCCATGGAATAAAGAAATTTCTTTAGGAAACAAAGCTTGCATTTCTGAGTACGTTGTAAAACCGCAGTGCATTGGGTTAGAGGTGATGTTGAAAGGTAAAGAGAATTTCACTAATTAAATGTCAGAATGAAGTCTGATGAAGTGGCTGTTAGACTACAAACAGGTTTTTAAAAGGATTTTACCGTGGAACAGCTTTACCCTCATTAAGATGTGCTGATAAGTGAGTGTAATTTCACACCAGCTTGAAGGAAAAACGTGGAAAAGTAGCCTCTTCCAAAACTCTTCTATAATCTCTCTCTCTCTCTCTCTCTCTCTCTCTCTCTCTATCTCTATATATATATATATATATATATATAGATAGATAGATAGATAGATAGATAGATAGATAATCAAATTTTTATGTATATATTTATATGTACTTTTACGTGTGTGTGTGTGTATATATACACACTTAATTTATTACCTTCATCCAAAATGTGATTATGTATACTTATATATCAAAAAACAAATTACTATTTAATAAAAATATTATATATATTTGTATATATAAACTGTTACATTATATATATATATGTGTGTGTGTGTGTGTGTGTGTGTATATATTCATATCAAATATATATATATATATATATATATATATATATATATATATATATATATATTATATATATATATATATATATATATATATATATATAATTATTATTAAATACATATTTTTTTTAAATATGTATACTATATTCAAAATATTCGCCCAATATTTTTTGTGTGATGCTAACATCAAACTTTACTGAAATCAGTTTGTGCACTTCACAATAACAGCCTATGTAGTGCGTTGCATTTCAGCCACTTACAAGGGTTCGATTTCAGTTTGTATGCTCCCTATCAAGGCAGCTGTTGTTTTCTCCTAACAAATGCCTCAGCAGTGGATCAGTTATGAATAACGTGTGATGCAATCCATGCAGTGCAGCCCATAATGCAGAGTATGAAGCCTTTGTTTGTGTGCTGTGTCCCGCAGGTGCCGGAGGCTGGTCCCCGCTGAACTCTAATAAGTACCAGTGGCTGGAAATCAAGCTGGAGCAGCGGACGGAGATCACAGCCATCGCCACCCAGGGCCGATACGGCAGCTCGGATTGGCTCACACGCTACCTCCTCATGTTCAGTGACACAGGCCATAATTGGAGGCCGTACCGACAGGAGGATAGCATCGGGGTAAGGCTTTAATTCCTCACCTGAAAACATGCTCTGACGAGATAAAAAGCTACAGAACGATTGAGTTTAGTAAGTGCTGCTTGTCTGTGCAGAAGTCGTCGTCACACTGAGCGACTCGTACGTTGTTTACTGGCTCTAAACGGCCCTCTATACATCTCTGTGATCTTCTGGTCTGTAGACATGACTCTCCAAATTGGCCAAATTAGTGTTTAGCTGGTTTTGGTGATTGTTCAGATGTGTCTAAAATATTTTCCTGTTTCATAATATAAATACTTAATAATTGAATCAATATAGTACTTTTATATTATATTATATTATATTATATTATATTATATTATATTATATTATATTATATTATATTATATTTATCATTTAAAAAATATAAATATTAAATCAGATATAAGACTATATGATATTTTGTAACTTAATTTTTTATATAATTATTTTTTACAAATTGTATATTTAGTAATAAATTGTATATTTATTAATTACATGTATTCATTATTTTATTTATTTATATTTAATATACATTTACTAAATAATTAATAAACAATTCTCCTTCAGTGTGCAGTATTTAATATTTTCATTTTATTTTTAATATAATATAATATTTAATATTTATAATTTATTTACATGTATTTTTTATAAATTGAATATAAATTTAAAATGATGAATATAATTTTCCTCATTCAATGTGCAATCGTAAATATTTTATCATTTTATCTTTAATATAATTAATTTGTAATAATTTTATATTTAGTATTTATAGTTTATTTACATGTATTTATTAGTTATTTGATTTATTTAGATATTTATTATGAATGTAAAATAGTAAATATAATTTTCCTCCTTTAGTTGGTTTTAAATAAAAAATTTTTTTATTTTATATTTAATATTTATAGTTTGTTTACAATTATTTTTTTATTTTTTTATTCAACAAACATTTTGAAAATATGAATTTAATTCTCTTTCTTCAGTGTGTAATGTTAAATCAGATTTAGAAGCACAGTTCTGAGCTTCCTCAGGCTCTCCAGTGAGTTCAACACTAGCTAAATGTGTTATTGAAATGAGCTTGCTAAGTGTGTGAGAGGGTTTATTTAGTTTTGACACTCAGAGAATAGATGCTTATTGAATTTCACATCTTTTGTTGTATTCACGTTTGAATGTCGAAATGCTCTGCAATCTGTTCTGTAAGGTTTGCACTTAAGATTTATTGATTCATCCAACTACTTTTGCTTCAAGATGTGGATTTAGGCTACATTTGATGACCAAACTCAGTAACAAAATTCAGTTTTGTACAGAAATGAACAAAAATCTCATTTGACCTCAACAACAAAACATAAGTTTTTTTTTTTTTTTTTTTTTTTTTTTTTGTGTGTGTGTATGTAGCTTCTGTTCACCAAGGCTCCATTTATTTGATCAAAAATACATTAAAATCTGTAAGATTGTGAAATATTAATCTGATTCAAAATAGCTGTTTTCAATGTGAATATATGTTAAAATGTCATTTATTTCTGTGATACGCAGCTGTATTTTCAGCATCATTACTCCAGTCTTCAGTGTCACATGATCTTCAGAAATCATTCTAATATTCTGATTTGCTGCTCAAGAAACATTTCTGATTATTATCAATGTTGAAAACAGGTGTGCTGCACAATAGTTTTGTGGAAACCGTGATACATTTTATTTTTCAGGATTCACAGATGAACAGAGAAGTTCAAATAACAGCATTTATTTGAAATATTAACATTATAAATGTATTTACTGTCACTTTTGATCAATTTAATGCATCCTCACTGGATAATTAAGTATTAATTTCCTTATAAAAAGTTTGTTAACATGATTTTATAGTTGCCCGTAATTATTAGTGCTGTTTTTTCCTGCGGTCCGTGACTGGTCAGAACAGACCTGAGACCTGTTTTTGTGTCTGTATCCATCATCAGTCTGCGGTGAGAAACGCTAGTCACGATTCTGTCTGTCACGAAAAGCGTTTAGAGTTGAAGACGCAATAGCGCCTGTGTTTTTTCTCTCGTGAGAGCGAGAGCTTGTCGCTCCTGACGCTGGAGGATTTGCACCTTGTCTCTTGATATATTTCACAGGCCACTTTAGAGCAAATGAGATGCGCCTCCTCAGCAGGAAACAGAGCAATTTGTTGGGCTTAACGCTGCACTCCAGCAGACGGCTGATCCCTTCAAACACACTGAGAGCGCTACTCAGCTCCCAATTACTCCGAGCCCACAAACTCCAAATTGCAGACATCTCTGGCAGATATAAGGACAAAAATGAATGCTCCTCCCTGCAAAATAATCCACAGTGACTCTACTTGTTTCCTCCGTTTGCCTCTTAAAATGGCCAGCAGGACCTTAGCTGGAAAATCTCTGATTATTGAAGCAGCTTGCTGGTGTTCCCTGGTTTCCCAAATTGGCCAGGCTAGTGTTTCACTGGTTTTGGTGGTTATTCAGCTTGTGTCTTAGCCTAAACTGCTCACAGGTAGATTAAATATTTTTCATAATTAATAATGTAAACATTTTGTCATTTTACTTTTGGTGTAATTGTTTTATATAATTTTTTATTTAGTATTTATAGTTTAGTTAGATTTATTTATTACGTTATCTATTTATGTAACTATACATTATATTTATATATTAATATACAAAAATATAAATATAATTCTCCAATGTGCTCTCTTAATGTAATTATTTTTAATAATTTCACATTGAATATAGTTTCTTTACATTTATTTCATAATTATCCTATGTATTTATATATTTAACATACATACAAAAATATTTTATATATATATATATATATATATATATACAGGTGAATCAAAAGTTATTTTTATTTTGTAACTTGTGAAACTTTCATGTATTCTAGGTTCATTACATGTAAAGTAAAACATTTAAAAAGGTTTTTTTGTTTTAATTTTCATGATTGTAGCTTACAACTCAAACAAACAGCTGCATATCACCTGGTATTCATTTTCACTTAAATCAGCGGTTTTCAATTCCATTCCTCACGCCCCCCTGCTCTGCACATTTTGTATGTTTCTCTTATGGCTTCAGATGTTTCTTCTATTCGAATGTAAGTGCCCTGCGAAGTAGACATCACAGGATATTCCGCCATGATTCCAGTTCGAAGCAAACGTATATGTTCCATTCAAAGTGCATTGAAGTGTGTAAGATTTGAATTTAAATTGTATTTATTTACAGTGGTATATGATGTTGTGCAGCGCAAATCCGTGAATGAATGTTCCGAAGTGAGGTAAACTTCAACAGATTTCCCCTGCTCAGGGAGTAGGGAGCATGTCAATGGGAACACAGTTCGTACACGAGCTCACTTCTAACGAGCTGATTATCTGAATCAGGTGTGTTAACAAGAGAGACATGCAAAATATGCAGAGCTGGGGGGCGTGAGGACTGGAATCGAGAACCGCTGACTTAAATGTAGGTCTAATACTTGGCGGTTCGTGACATATCCTCAGATAAACTCTAACGCAGGTGCACTGCAATTGCATCTTACCTGTGATGAATTTACAACTGAGAGCAGACATTTCACTGATTAGATGCATCAGCGTCACGTTTGCACATAGAAGTTCTATGCCGTCTGACAAACTATTTTGTACAGATTTTATTTGTATTTTTTTGGCAAGAATTTAATTATTTTGCCCAGAGAAAAACATTGGATTATGCAACAGACATGCAACGTGTTGTCTCCATGCAGTTAATTAATAAACCATTGGTATCTGCCTTTTTTCATGTTATTTCTGATATGCCGATAGCTTTAAAAAAATCTAAAATCAGCCGATAAATATACTGATACATCGGTGCATCCCTAATATATATATATATATATATATATATATATATATATATATATATATATATATACACACACACATATAGCACAGATTTTAACACTTTGATTTCAACACTAACTAAAGGTTGCTTTAGGATGTATTAGTTATTATAAATTTTACATATGATCCTAAACACACATGGCAATTCTTCGGCCGGTCCTAGTCCAGCCTAACCAGCCAGTTTTAGTTGTGTGATGAGTGTTTTGTTCAGCGGGTTAGTGCTGTATTGATTTCCTTTAATACAGTGATGTGATGGAGAGAAGCGCTGCTCGCTGACCCGTGACCATGTCCAATCGCTCCGGTCTCCACAGGGTCTCGGCTCGTATTATGTTGAACGTGAGTTATAGACTGGTCTCTTCACCTGCCACCCGAGTTCAGGTTCAACAGTCTGCATCTTTATGATCCAGTGGGAAACAGAAAAGATGCAGGAGTGCATTAGTGCATCAGGTCAAACCACACACATGTAACTCTGGTGTTCTTCTCATTCGGCTTTCTCCGGGAACTCGAACGCTGACAGTGTGGTGATGTACAAACTCCAGCAGCCCGTCATCGCTCAGTACATCCGGATACTGCCGCTTCACTGGAACCCCAACGGCAGGATCGGCCTGAGACTCGAGGCCTACGGCTGCCAGTACAGTACGTGTTCAACACTGACATACCACTGGACAATTCAATATTATAGTTATTCATATAAAACCTTTCATAAAAAAAAAATAAATAAATAAATAAAAAAAAAAAATTATGGCCAACAACCAGACAAATGAACGATATTAAAGAAAAATTATGGCCAAAAAACAAACAAATAAACAAAAATAAATATATATATATATATATATACATATATATATATTTATATATATATATAAAAAATTGTTTCATTATGAAATGAGTTTATTATAGTTTGTTATTTATTCATTCATTCATTTAAATAGAAATTAAAATGTTATGTTTTTTTTATTTCTGGATTTGTTTAATTTAAAATCTTTAGTTATGAAATTAATTTATTCTGGTTTATTATTTATTATTCATTTATTCAAAAGTGAATTTTAAAAATAGTAGTTTTATTTTAACAAAATGGTATTTTAAAGATTTGAATATTTATTTAAATTTAAAATCTTTTAAAGTTGTGAGTTTATTTAAATATTATTCAAAATCTTATGTTAATATGTAAACTAATTTAATATTATTTATTCAATCATTTGTCCATTTATATATGAATGAATTTGATTCATTTCAAATATGATTTAAATATTTTGTGTATATTTAAACAAATTTATTTTTATGTAAATTAAAATAAATTTAAATCCTATAAATTATGAAATGTTAACTTTTTATTAATTTGTGTATATTTAAACAAATAAATGTATTTGTTAAAATATGATTTAATCTTTAATATAATTAGTTATTTATTTATTTAATGTAAATTAAAAATCTTTGTTATGAATTTTATTTAAATATTATTTTAAATATTTTGTTATGAAAGAAATAACAGTATTCTTCTACTACTAATAATAATGACGCTCCAGATCAGCCTGTGCTAGGGCTGCACAAGTAATCGAAATTCTAATAGCAATTACAATTATGGATGCCACAATTATGTAATCGTTCAAAGCGGGAATTAATCGTTCACTTATGTTATTCTGCATGCTTAAGATGCTTTTTTTTCTACATATTATATTAAGGGTTTTTCCCTTTGTTTTAATTTTAGCTTTAATATAACATTATAATACCATTCATATTTTTAAAGAAGAAAACAATCCGATGTATAGTTGACATTTGAGACTTAATACTATGGAAAAGCACTAAAGGTTTTTCAGTTAGAGTGTTTTTGGCTTGTTTATTTTCATATAAAAATACGGCATGCAGTTACATCAAACGATGGTATAAACATCATTCAATGTAAATTGTGATAATCGTAATTAACAATCGCAATTACAATTTCAAGGGAATAATCGACAATTATGATTTTTGTCATAATCGTGCAGCCCTAGCTTATGCTCTATACTATGACAATTTCACATCTCCAAACGCCACGGTATATGTTATCATCTGAGAGCAGACGAGTGTGTTTCATTCAGACTGCAGCCCAGCACTCCGGCTGATGTATGACTGGTCTCTCAGAGGTCCTGTGAATGAGATGTGTTGTTGCTGGAGTCACACAGGACAGAACTGCAGGGCAAAACCTTCAGTCAACATACCACAGTGTTTATTTGCCTCAAGTGCATTAACAGCATTTGGATTGTTCCCATGTTCATACTGTAAATACATCAGGCCATTAGGGATGGAGTGTTTTCCCTTCATTCATACAAATGAATAATTTATTTGCTGGGATCTGCAGGTTGTGTCCAGTGTCAGGCGTTTGCATCATCTCTGTTGACCTCAGCTTTTAAACCTTCTCTGCTTCTTTTAGTGAAGCTGCTGTACCTGAATACACCAGGAGCGCCAATAGAGCTGCACAAACACAGTGTGCAACACCAATTATAATGCACAGAGTTTAATAGTTAGAGTCAGGGCTTTGTTGACAAGTCAGTCCACACTAACAAACAGATCAATGTTTTGAAAGCATCTCAGAGCCACAGTGTTTGACTCTTCAGGCAGTTAACCTTACACTAAATCAACATCATACAGAGCATCTTTATTTATTCATTTTGTTTATTTGTTTAACTTTCTGTATTGTGCATTGTATATTTATTTGTCATTATTTATAGTTCATTATTTATTTATTATAGTCCCTTATTTATAGTTCATTATCTAAATCTGTATTTGTTTGTTTGTTTATTTTTATTTTAATTGTAGTTTAATTATATATATATATATATATATATATATATATATATATATATATATATATATATATATATATATATATATGTTAGTTTATTATTTTCTTATTATATTATTGTTGTTCATTATTTATTTATTTTAGTTCATTATCATTTACATGTAATGCATTTATTTAATATAGTTCATTATTTAATTTCCAGTGTTTGATATTTGTTTGTTTATTTGTTTTTTGATATTTCCAGTATATTTGATATTTGTTATTTATTGAATTATGTAACTGTTTATTTTAGGTTATTAATTTATTGATGTATTACTGTTATTTATTTATTTATTTATTTATTTTAGCTCAATACTATTATCTATTATTGTTTATTATTAATTTATTTATTTATTTATTTATTTTGAGTTAATTTCATTATTTATTATTTATTTTTATTTCTCTTTTTAGATTCATTATTATTTATTTAAATTTTAGTTCATAAATTTTTTGTTTATTTATAGTGTATATGTTTACTGTAGATGTTATTTATTTATTGCAATTAATGTAGGATATTTTATTATTTAAATGTTTTTGTTAATTATTTAGATGTTAGATCATTATTATTATTTACTTATTTTAGTGTATTTATGTATTTCTTAATTGTATTCAATTATTTATTTATTTTTCTTCACTATTATTTACTTATTTACTTTTGTCTATTATTAGTTTTATTTCATTATTATTTAATTAATTGTATTTATGTTTATTTAATTACTATAATGCATTATCTATGTATTTATTTTAGTTAATTATTATGCAATTCATTATTTATTTATTTGTTTGATTGTTTGTTTGTTTGCTTGCTTGTTTGTATGTTTGTTGCAGTTCATTACAGTTTATTTACTGAATGCAGTTGAAGCCTTTTTAACGAGAATGGAAATCAGTCATTTGTACTGCCTAGTTCTGAGCGGTTCAGCATGATCTCTCTAGTTCTTGTATTTGTTTCTGCTGTGTTTTCAGAGTCTGATGTGGTCAGTTTTGACGGCAGCGCTCACTTGCTCTTCAGGCCGGATCCCAGCGACAGTCTGGCAGACAGAGATGTGTTGTCCATGAACTTCAAAACCCTGCTGAACTCTGGGATGCTGGTTCACATGGAGGAGCACAGCGGACACTCATTCACTCTGGAGTTATTCAGAGGGAAACTCCTTCTGCAGCTCAGAAAAGGTACTAAAACACATCTCTCAGCTGCTGGAATGAGTAATTATGTTCTTTTATGTTGATAAATGTCGAATTTGAGCCAATTTTCTCTAAAGTCATTCAGTTTTAGCTAGACAGCATGCAAGCAGAGTGTTTTGGGCTACAAACTACATGTTAAAAGACTATTATATGATACAGCAATTCCATCAGTTAGTAATTCCACAGTACACTGCTTTAGACCACGGTAATGAATTACTGATATATTTATATGGCATCTTTTTTAATTAATTAATCTCACAAAAGCTGTCAGGAACATGTCAGGATTATATTTCACCCCAATAGCAAAAAATAAAACCACAATTAAGCAAATTTTTTACCCCCAAATTCTCATTGTCATAATGTTAAATATATTTTTTATCATAGATATATAAAAGAGATAAAGATAGAGATACTAGATTATAAATGTTAGTCAAAGAGATATTATATATAAAGATATTAAAAAGTATTATGGATGTGTAAAATATATATATATATATATATATATATATATATATATATATATATATATATATATATAAATTGTAGCTATATAAAAAGTTATAAAATTGACTAAAAAAAGACTGTAAAATCTTGCATTGGTGTTCGTTGTTGCTTCCTCCAAAGGCAGTGCTTGCAGGTTCACCACCCGATCACAAAAAGGCATGGTGGGAACCTTGGGCACATATCCAGGCCGGGGTCTCAGGACAATGTGAGAGTAGGCTGGCTGAACACAAGGCACTCTTTGCTCACCAAAAATGATTGGAGGTCCCCGACCCTCTTGATGGAAGTGAGTACGGTCAGTAACGCTGTCTTAGCAGGCAGGAACTGAAGCTCAGCTGAGTCCAGCAGGTCAAAGGGATCTCTCTGAAGGCCAGCCAGGAAAGTAGAGAGATCCCAGGAGGGCATCAGGGGACCCCAAGAAACATATAACCATATCACACCACTCAGGAACCTGACAATGAGATTGTGCTTTCCCAGGGACCGGCCGTCCACTGCATCATGATGTGCTGCGATAGCTACCTACTACCTACCTACTTTCAAGGTAGAGGGTGACAC
Source organism: Cyprinus carpio (assembly GCF_018340385.1). Lineage (NCBI taxonomy): Eukaryota > Metazoa > Chordata > Actinopteri > Cypriniformes > Cyprinidae > Cyprinus > Cyprinus carpio. Next base: position 22,584,782 of record NC_056606.1, on the reverse strand, counting down.
CCTACACTCCAACCTTTCTTGCAGAAAAGAAAGCACTACTCCAATCGTGCATCTTCTGGGTCTTCTCGGTGAGAAGAACACCAGTTCACGAACAGACTCCACTTCAGAGCATAGGCTTGCCTCATCAAGGGAGCTCTAACCTGAGTGATCGTGTTTACCACCGCCAGTGGCAGATCACTTAAGTCTGCCGTCCCGTCCAGGAGGCACACATAGAGGTCCCAGAGATCTGGGCACAGGTGCCATATGGTGCTGAGCCCCTGAGAAAGGAGGTCTTTCCTTGAGGGGCTTTCGTGAGGACCATGAGTTCCGAAAACCAGGTCCTGGTGGGCCAGTACGGCACAACCAGCAAGACCTGTTCTTTGTTCTCCCTGACCTTGCGCAGTGTCTGTGTGAGAAGGCTTACTTCTGTAGAGCTTGAGGCCAGCTGTGTGTCAGCATGTCCATGCCGAGGGGGGCCTCGGTCAGGGAGTAATACAGCTGGCAGTGGGAGGATTTGCAGGAAGCAAATCCAAATCGACTCCAGATTTCAACATTCCCTGGGGAACATGAGCTGTCATGAGAGCGCGTTGCCTGGACGATTGAGCTCCCCCAGAATGTGGACGGCGTGCAGCGACTTGAGCCGCGTCTGACTCCTAGAGGAGGAGATGATGGGCGAGCTGTGACATGCGATGTGAACATAGACCTCTCTGCCGGTTGATGTACAACATGGCCGCAGTATTGTCCATGTGGACCAACATGTGCTTGTCCCGTAGCAGTGGCCGGAACTGCCGTTAGGCAAGATGCACTGCCAACAGCTCTAGGCAGTTGATGTGCCAAAGCCGTCAAGGCCCTGTCCAGAGCCCTGAGGCTTCCTGTCTATTGCATGTAGCGCCCCAGCCCGTACTGGAGGCATCCGTCGTGACAACAACATGCTGGGACACTTGTTCTAAAGGCACCACGGCCCGTAGAAAGGCAAGGTATGTCCAGGGGCTGAATGAGCGGCGACACCGATTCTAACTCCACACCGAGAAAAGAGATTCTCTGCAAGGGGGAGAGTTTGCTCTTTTCCCAGTTGACCCGAAGCCCCAACTGGCTGAGGTGCTGGAGCACCAGGTCCCTGTGATCGCACAACTACTCTCATGACCAGGCCATGATGAGCCAGTCGTCAAGGTAGTTGAGGATCCTGATGCCCACTTCCCATAACAGGGCAATGGCGCCCTCCTTGCCCTTCGTAAAGACAAGGGGGACAGGGACAGCCAAAATGAGAGGACCCTGTATTGCCATGTCCAACCTTCATACTCAAACCATAGAAACAGCCTGTGTCAAGGAAGAATCGAGACATGAAAGTAAGCGTCCTTCAGGTCGACTGCTGCAAACCAATCTTGGGGCTGGATGCATCTGATGATGCAATTATGTCTCAACATCTTGTACAGAAGCTTCTGAAGGGCCTGATTCAAGACTTGCAGATCCAGGATTGGCCGAAGGCTACCGCCTTTCCTGGGCACAATGAAGTAAGGGCTGTAAAACCCTGACTTCATCTCGGCTGCAGGGACAGACTCGACTGCATCCTTCTCCAGTAGGACAGCAATCTCCTCGTGCAAGACAGGGGCATCTCAGACTGCCACCGAAGTCTCGAGAATGCCGCTGAACCTGGAAGGTTGCCTGGCAAACTCAATCGTGTAGCCAAGTCGAACTATCCAAAAGACCCAGAGGGACTGATTGGGCAGTGCTAGCCACGCCTCCAAGCTCCGTATGAGTACCACCAAAGGTACAATCGACACACTAGCTGTGGTGCAGCAGTGGGAAGTCATGCTGGATGGCACATCACAGCAGGACTCCCCAGGGACTGTCCAGAGATGCGTGGAGAGGCAACACATACCAGAGCTGCGATCGTTTGAGTGAGGGTGCAGCGCATCAATCACTATCAGCCCACATGCCTAATAACCCGGAGGAAAGAGAAACTGCTCTTTTTTCGAGAATGTGGGTACCGCTGGACATTGGACGAGCGGCAGAACAGAAACAAAACATAACAAAGGATTCTCCACCCAGCCCTCCTCCGGGGGAAGGAGTGGTGCAGTTCTCGCCATCTCCTGAAAAAGAGCATTTTCCCACATCTCCGGGTTGCCTGTGTCAGGGCCGCTTTGTCGTCTTTTTTGAGGACTTAGGGGCCGACTGGGACAAGGAGGGTGCCGCGGTCCTCCAAAGGCTCGACACACTGGCTTCGACAGTGTCTAAGCACTGGGTGGAGGTGCTCTCGAGGATACGGGGGGCGCCCTCAGCAACGAGCAGGCTGAGTCACGGCCCGTGGTGGAGCAGTGGCAGCTGGCGGACGCAAGATGTGCTGGATGGACTCAGTCTGTTTTTGCATTGCCGAGAACTGCTGTGCTTAGACCTTGACAGTGTCGCCGAATAGGCCAACCTGCAAGATGGAAGTGTCAAGAAAGCGCACTGTTGACATCTCTCATCTCAGTGAGGTTAAGCCAAAGATGATGACAATTCCTCCAAGTGGTGTCGTTTTGCAGGCACAGGTGAACCACAACCACTCTCTCCACCTGGAAAACTGCCCCGCCATCGAGGGTAGTGAGGATGGATGAGGAAGACGAGTGGCTTCTGGCCGAAAAAGGGTCCGTCCATTACTTCATCAGCTCCTCATGCACCTCCGGTAAAAAGGCACCGGTGCATGGCTCAGTTGTGAGCTGCGCACTACACAGATAAACCAATCATCCAGCCGACTGCCCTGGAAAGCATGGCTGTCACTTCCAGGTCCATTTCAGCAGTGGCGACAACACCCAAGGGGGGCATCCCCGTCGAATCTTCATCCTCGAAGGACGATAGCCCATCACCTGATGCTGCGATCGACATCCGATCCTCCAGCGGCACATCAAATGAAATGCTGGGTCACCCGTCACAAGACGGGCCAGAGAAATCACTCAGGAGCCAACTGCAACCAAGAGAACACGGATGGAACGGCATCTTTAAAAAGACACGAGCTGTCCGTGATGAGAAACTGCTCTTTTAGTTGAAGCACCCAGGGGAATCGCTGAATCAACAGGGACACCCCTGTTTGTGCTGACATGCCAACCAGGAACAGGTTCTTTCTTCCAGTCGGAATGAAAAAGGTTTGTAGAGAAGAAATCATTCACCCACTCGGCACCGAAGCAAAAATCTGATGAGTGGATGCACCTGTTGCCTATTTATACCCGTATGAACCGGCAGTGGCTCAGGTATGCAAAATTCATTGGCGTTTTCTCTGAAAGTCAGAGCGGATTGGGGCTCTCAAGTAAACCCCGTATGTCATCATGACATAATTCGTAGTGACCGACAGATAGGGAACGAGACGCTGCGTCTCAGCGCCATACTTCCGGCATCCCTGTGAGCGCTTGCATCATTACCCAGAAGCTGCCGCAGTATCCACCGCATGTGCTTTTAACCTTCCTGGTAGCTACGTCAGCCCGCCCATAGGCCCATTCATTGGACTGATTACACGTGTGATTCAAAGCGTGGTCATGCTGAAGGTGTTCCCATAGCATTCTGATGAAGCAAATTTCCTGTATTGTATTTCCTGAAGTCTCTCAGAGCTTAGCTAGGTCTGTCTAGAGGAGTTTGTAGGCCTTGTGTCTGTAAATCTGTTCTTTTCCATCGTAAAGTAACTGCAGTCTAACTGCCGCTCTCTCTGCTTTCACCATAATTTCAAGCAAATCAAAGATGTCTGCCATTACTTATTAGAGGGGTTTGCAAAGTGCTAAAGTGGTCTCTCGGCCTCGCTCTGATAATAGCTCGACTCTGTTTGTCAGTAATGCATGTGGCGCTCGCTGTTGTCTTTGCCTAGCCAATGATGGCCGCTCGTTCCTCTTGTTTAGATGAGATTTACTGTGCCGTAAGGACATTGCACTTCAAAGCTGTCGCTGCATTCACTTGGGATCATTGTAGAAGATATTACATTCAGCCAGTGTTGAATATATATCACTTCAGATGGCTTTTTAAATGTTTTTGGCCGGAAGTACCTGCATATGTTAAGTTTTAGAGGCTAGAAACTAAATAATGAAGAATAGATGAATATACATATAAAATATTTATATATTTTATCATTTTTATTTTCTATTTTTGAATATGTTTTGTTATAGGCTTTTTTAACCAGTTTAGCAGATAGTTTTTTATTTATATATGTTTTTTATATATGTTTTTATATCTGTAATTTTATTTGAGTGTGTAATCAAAATTGACACTATTTACTTGAATTCATGATCCTGCTGTTCAGATCTACATGAGAAAAATTACGTCTGCGGCATCCCGCAAAACAAACAAACTGTTATTATTTATGATTGCAGAATTCTAAAGCATCGGTCAATGCAGTCAGAACAATGTGTATTTAAATCCAAACTCAGACTAGAGAAGTTTGGGGCAGAACATGACCCACTGGAGCACAAAACAAACAGACAGCTTGATGTATGCAAACGACCAGCAGAATAAAATAGTTTGGGATATGGGGCATAAATCTTCATGTCACAGCTTGTTTGCAGATGTATTTTTCGGCACAGACAGAAGTCTGTGTTTGCCAGAGACTAACATCTGTCTCTGCATCACAACAACAACAACATTGGCATATAAGCTGCTGGGCTCGTCTGATGATCGGACCTGTGGCACAGTTTATCTTCTGAACTGCTGCTTCTCAGTGCAGTCATGCTGGATTTATGCAGGCTTTCGATGGGGATGACGTGAATATTTAAAGGACAATCGTGACAGAACGAATGCACTACTGTACATTCCTCAAACAAACCTGAATGTCCTTCAAATAAATTATACTGCAAACTTCAGCTTACCCAGACTTGATATCAAATTCAACTTGCAGACAAAAAGCATGAGATCTGACGAAAACAGCACATCCTCTGCTGCTGCAGTCTTCACATTTCCAAATGCCAAAGTCAAACGTAAATGGCAAATCGAACACGTACGTTTAATTGTCAAACTCGTACAGACACTCAGCATGAGATTTACAACCACAGACTGAGATGAGATGAGAAAATACAGGAAAGAACCATCCTTTTCACACAGACAGTAATGAGTTTCAGTGAAGTTTCCTGCTGCTTCTCCTGAGAAAAGAAAATATGAAACCAAAGAAAATATGAACTACTGTCAAAATATTGACCTTGAAGGTGCCGCAGTATAACAGTCTACAAAAACACATGTATAATTAAAATAAATAATATTTTTTTAAAGGGATCCTATTGTGCTCTTTTACAAAGTCTGGATTTGGTTTTGGGGGTGTTCTAGAACATGCTCTCATGTTTGGTGGTTCACATAATTTACTTTATTACAATATCTTTCTCCACAGCCTGGCACAAACAGCTCGATTAGTTCCGGGTTTGATGAAGTGCGTTGGAACTATGCATGCGCATTGGCTGATCTAGCCTAAAAAAAAAAGCATTTTAAATGCTATTTGAGCATAAGAAACAACATTCATGGGGCAGTTTCAGATTTTGTTGCTGATTTGAAATATGTAATTAAATCGCAAGTTCAGCGAGCGGTTTTTGAGATTTCAGGATTCCCCCATTCATTTAGATAGGACTTGTTTGAGCTGCCCAGATGCATTGCCAATATGGCGGCGAGTGAACAGACTTTCCTTGAAAGGGACTTTGCTTTGACTCTAACCACGACCTTGCCCCTCCCCACCCCCCAACCATTAGAATTTCCATAGGCGGGATTTATTTTAATAATATTCTAATGGGCCGCTTTGTGACATCACAAAACCCGTAAAACAATGCTGTAGTCCAAACAAGCCATTCGTTGTAGTTCTTGAAAAGGGATTTTTTTTAAAAACGAAATATCTCCCTTTTGGAGTGGACTTTGTAAATCTTTTTTATGCCCAAACACACACACTACACACTGACTAAAATTCAAAAAGTGAAAAAGCATTATAGGACGCCTATAAAATAAAGGTAAAATAAAATGTAAATATTAAGGAAAGACTTTAGTAAAAGGGGAAAAAATTGTAAAACTGAAATAAAAAATAAAGCAAAATATAAATATTTTAAAAACGAATAAAAATTGAACAAACTATTAACTTCTTGCTTGTATAAAAATTAAAGCTGCATAATTTAATCGCATGCAAAATAAAATTTTATGTTTACATACTATATGTGTGTGTACTGTGTATATTTATTATGTATATATAAATACATATTAAGTATATATTAAGGAAAAATATGTTAATCTATATATGAAATTTATATTTATATATAATATAAATTATAAATAAGTATAAGTATGTATACATACAAATATTTATATCTATATATACATATGTGTGTGTGTTTGTTATATATATATATATCTATATATATATCTATATATTATTATATATATATAGACAGTACATATACACAGTACACACACATACAATATGTAAACAA